>NW_027526203.1:31381108-31513608 GCF_048455015.1 Haemaphysalis longicornis
TGAGCTCGACGAATAGGCTGGGCAATCCTCGGTGATACGCGTTTTGTCTGTTTGGCGAATCGAAGAACACTTTATTTTATCTCAGCTTTTACGATGTTTCGATTGAGCTCCTTCCCAGAGGCAGCAGTTTCAGCTCATGGTTGTGCATCAGCTTACGGAAGCGCTCTGAGTTCGAGAGTATTCCTTCCCGTTGAGAGCCCTTTCCGTGAAATTTCACATATCGGAACTTACGCGAAAGGCTCAATTAGGAAACATAAGATGCGGTGTAAGGACCATATACAAGGAGGTACTTACCAGACTAGGAGGTGGTTACCAGAGGAGAACCAGTCTTCATGGGAGTAACGTTGCTTCGTTGCTCCGATGACGACTGCACTCTAAGAAAAAAAGGTGTGGTAGTTTCTCCCTTAAGGGTGAAACAGGAATGTATCATATATTGCTCCCTAAATGGTAGAAAGATTCTCCCTTTAAGAGGGAAGAGCGCGTTTCTACCCTAGGAGTGGAGGAAGATTTCCCTCTTTCGTGAGCTAATGGAGAGCGTTCCTCCCCTGACAGCGTCACCCAAGCAAGGCTTGTCATGCGATAAAGCAGATAAAGGCCTAGCGAACCGATCGGTTTGAGAATCGAGGAAGTACAAATAAGTAGGTCACTGTGGTTGTGTGCGCTCAAAATGCGCTAAAATAACCAAGAAATTACCGACCGAGCACCAGAACTGCGGTTAGCAAGCGATGGTCGCCAGTCGTGTATGCGCCACTTGCATTCGTCTCGCTGCGCGCCCCGCCTACGCGTTCAGAGCGAACGCGCCGCCGTAAACAAGTAGAAGTCATACCGATTGCTTTCAAAATGCCGCCTTTATTTCCGAAAGGCTCGCACCCCGCCGTTCACGTCACACGAGATCACAAGCATCCAATGCGGCCGTTTGAGAACAACCAGTTGTTGTTAGTCGCCGTACCTTGCTACAACCGATGCATCAAAACGCGGATCGTCTGCAATCGTAAATCTCAGCGCAAAGGCAACGGAGGCAACACGAAAAACGTATCCGTCGCTGTCGCATCCTCGACAATGCTCGCCCTCTAGCGTGCTCGAAGTAAAGTAATCGTAAACGTTTTAAAATGACCGATAGATGACGCAAAAAAAAGTAAGAGTGGGGAGGGGTAGCTACTTAGCATCACCATCAGTGGGCACTTCAAGGCGCTTCCTTGGTTTCCTTATGGATAACGTATATTATTTAGCCAACATCACGGAGGCCACATGTGGGCGGGCACATATTGGGAAGAAACATAGCACAACACAGCGATATACACTTCATTAAAGGCACTGCCAACGCACAATACACGCAACACACAACATCGCAAGCATAAATACACGTATACACCACCACATAGTACACTTCTAACATGTCCGCATGATCACAAGCCTTTGCCGGAGATGGACTACAACCTTGTAGTCCATCTCCGGCAAAGGCGGCGACTTACTGGCAGTAGATTTCTTCCTCCCAGTTGCTGGATTTTCTTTCTTGCCTACGCACGCAGGTGATTATACTTTTATTCGCAATTGCGTACCATCCGCCTGGACTGCTTGTCTCGAGTCACTCATGGGTCCCACTGTAGCTGCGCTATCTAAAGAATTGGAAGAGTTCAAGAATACTGTGGAAACAATACTGGTTGATTTGAGTCGTGCGATCGTGTCTGTGAAACTTTGTGTTGTGACATGTAACCCAGCTGATGTTAGGAAGCTTGAGAACGAAGTGGTTGAGTTGAAGAAATCGATGGATTTCATCAATAAAGAATTCGAGGCCGCGAAAACTGAGAACGCTGTCCTTGCTGCTAAAAACAAAAAAACTCGAGGAAAACAATGACACGCTCATGCGCAAGGTCGCGCAGCTCGAGCAATATTCGCGTTTCAACAATCTAGAAATAAAAGGTGAACCTGTGACGCAAGGGGAAGACTGTGAAAAGATAGTGGCGTGTCTTGGCGAGAGGATGGATGCCCCTTAAAACCAGAGGACATCGACACTGTTCACAGGATTCCGACGCGTAACAGTACACAAAAAAACATCGTTTTGCGATTCTGCTCCCTTGACAAACGTTCGGATTACCTCACCAAAGCCCGCAATGGCCGTCCCAAAACCACTGATCTCGGCTTTTCCGCTTCTCAAGAGGCTCCGATTTACGTTAATGAGCACTTAACGCCTGACAATAAACGACTTTTCTCAAAGGCACTCGACCTCAAAAAGCAACATAAGTGGATGTTCGTCTGGACGGATCGTTGTATTATCAAGGCTAGAAAGACACTAGACGGACCAGTGTACCGGCTCGCATGCGAAAGCGATCTAAGGTGTTTCAGCATGTAAACACTGGTTCATTCGCTTCCATGCTTTGTTAAATTTTCCATGTCTTACGTATCGCCTGAGCACGTCAAAAAAGCCTTGAGTAATCTGCAAGGGCTATCCGCAATACATATTAATGCTCGGAGCTTGAGAAAGAACTACGATAATATTAGCACTTTCATTGATTCCCTGGAACACAACTTTTCACTGTTATGTTTTTCTGAGACTTGGCTAACACCCTCCGATAAAAACCTTTTCAACATTCCCGGTTATTCGTCCGAATATTGCCATCGTTCCGAGGATCCTTACGGTGGTTCTGGTCTGTACATTCATAAAAGCATTGCTTACAAACGCCGACTTGACTTATCGCTTAACGTGCGGAAATGTGAATCCGTTTGGGTGGAACTTGATACTTTCCCAACTTGTGACAACAGTTGTAAAACTGTCTGCGGCACAATTTATCGGTCCCCCTCATCCGAACTATCAGCTTTCTTTAGTGCATTTTCGCTCGTTCTTGATAGACTATCTCTCGAAAACAAAAACGTTATAATTTTGGGTGAATTAACATTCTTGATACCTCCAATTCTGTTTGTTTAGAGTACATGAGTTGTTTTTCTAGCTATGGTTTTCAATCGCTAATTTCTATTCCCACGAGGTGTAGTAATAGGGGTTCTGAATCGTTACTTGATCACATTTTGACAAACTTTTTCACTTCCCCCACTGCTGGTGTAATTTAGACATTGATTACAGACTATTTCCCGGTATTTCTGTGCTTCGATACTAGACCCATAAACATTAATAAACCGAACTTCTGGTCTCTCTTTGACCGCGAAAAATACTTCGACTTAATTTCTAGCACTGACTGGTCCCCTATCACCAACTGTTCCGACCTTGAAGTTGCCTTAGACCAGTTTTGCACTGTCATTAATAGTGCGGTTAATCACAGCACTACCATAGATCAGTCCAATCAAAAATACTCTAGTCCGCGCGCACCATGGCTTACAACTTCTCTCTTACGTTCCTTGCGTAAGAAGGATAACCTATATAAAAAACTAAACGACAACCTTTTAATGACAAACTTAAAATGCGCCTAAATAATTATGGTAAAATCCTTTTCCTTTTACTCAAAAGAGCTAAACGTAACTATTACGAAAAATGCCTTCAGGAATGTGGCAAGGACGTAAAGAAAAAATGGAAAATACTTAATGAATTTTTAAATAAGGTCCAACTACCCGACAGAGTAGTTACTCTACGCAAGGATGTATCCGTTATCACCGAACCCGCAGAAATCGCATATGCTTTCTGCGAAAATTTCTTCCGTAATGTTCCTATCGCCACGGCTTCGCAGTATGCTCCGCCTTTCAATCGCAGTTTGCAATCTTTTTTCTTGAACCCCATGTGTCTGTCCACAGGGAGTTGAGTCCATTCTCGGCGCACGTTAAAGATCCCCAGGTGGTCTAAATTAATCCGGAGCCCTCCACTACGGCGCGCCTCATCGCCTGCGTTGCGTCGGCGCGTTAAACCCTAAGATCAATCAAATCAAAATTACCCAAAGTACGAACAAATTATGGAAAAGAAACTATCGCAATTTCCGCAATAAGCTTTTGGAACACTTTAAGCATTGACCTTAAAAACTCTAAATCGTTGTTCTTCTTTAAAAAGCATTTACGCATGCATTTAATGGAATAAGAGGAATTGGGCTATGCCAGTACTACCGGTTTTGGTTTTGGAGAACACTTCTGGCATCTTGTTTTTTTTTTTTGTTGTTGTTGTTTGCATGTAACCATGTATAAATTATTTCAAACAAAAATGTATTGTACTTTATTTTTTCAATTTTTTTTTTGAATGGTTTGCTCTCATTTGGTCTGTGCAGTATACACAGTTGACCCATATTCTGGTATACTTTGCTATTGTGTGCTTTTGAGGTGTTTCTGTATCGCCCACTATTTTTTTTTTACCGTTACGTGCTAATGGATTGCTGAATTCCAACTACGTCTTTTTATATGCTCGTTCTTTATGGTGTAAAAGCATAGGAGGTCCCGCCCACGGTTTCTTACCTTGGGACCTTCTCTTGTATACTTACATTATGTAATCGCATATTATTGCATTTTTTGAAATAAACTTTGAAACTTTGAAACTTTGAAGGAAGTGGCTCCTTCCAACTCTTGTTTGCTTGCTGCACCGTGCATGACTGTAAGCTTGCCTTCCTCTTCCTTCTTCATAGCAGCGCCTCTTCTGTGGAGTTCAGTCAGCCACATCGTTTGATACACCGTCCTACCGCTGTTTTCATCGAAGCTTATTCGGGCGCCGCCGCCTTCTGCTCCCTCACTTGTATCCTCTGGGCTTTCTTCGCTCATCGTCTGGTCGTTCTCGGATGTCATCGCCCTCTACGCTGGCCACCGGCAAGCGCCGAGCCGCGCGACACGAGCGCGAGAATGCCACACGCCACGTGAACCGAGGGGCTGTGGCCGGGTGTTCTTTTAATCAGGCTTAACTCGCTTCGTCCCGCTTGCTGGCCTATAACTGGTGTAAATGGTACACGTACCAGTCAGAATCCGATGTGCATCGGTTCCGCTTCGCTTGGCGGTTGCGATGACGTCAATGTCTCGTTGACTGGAGGCGAAAAACCGGGACAATGCTCGAAAAACGCAGGAGCGCATGCGAAGTGCTTCCACACCACGCGGCCCCTGGTGGCTAATCTTCGTTCGGGTAAAAGAAAAAAATTAGCTAATTGACATTAATATTCGATAATGATTGACAATAATCTGGCTAAGTGTGAAGATGGAGGACAATGCCAACTGGAAGCGATCAATTCTCTGTTCTTGTATCCCGTCTAACCCCATTTGAGGTCAAAATTGACCTGTCGGGCTTCAGCGGAAGTGACAAGGGGAGGGGAGAAGGTTGTGACGACGGGGGGGGGTGGGGGGGGGGGCGGGGGGGGGGGGCGGATAGACCATGGTATAGACTCTGCTCTATACCAGGCACCCCAGGTTCCCGACCCCTGGTCTAGAGAATGAGTTCTTTACAGCCAAATGTGACTATGAGTAGCGTAAGACGTTGAAATATTTTATTGTGTGTAAGTTTTCTTCTCTGACCCGCCGCAGTGGCTCAGTGGCTAAGGCGTTGCGCTGCTGAGCACGAAGTCGCGGGTTCGATTCCCGGCCGCGGCCGCTTTCCTGATGGAGGCGAAAAGCAAAAACGCCCGTGTGTACGAGATTTCGGCGCACGTTAAAGATCCCCAGGTGGTCAAAATTAATCCGGAGCCCTCCACTACGGCGCGCCTCACCGCCTGCGTTGCGTCGGCGCGTTAAACCCTACAATCAATCAATCACGTTTTCTTTTCTTTTTTTACCGATGATGTAAATTTACACCATTATAGCAATGAAGCGCATTTACTTCGCTTATTATGTTTTTTTCTTTCTCGAAGATGCAAGGCGTACTGCAGAGTTGGTCCGTTTACGCTATTTTTATTCGTATTTATAACGTTCACGGCGGACTTTTCTTGTTTAGGCTTCGGGTTTCTGGGGGAATGTATAAAATGCATACTTTTTTATTTTTTCTGATCATTGTTGTAAAAGTTTTATTTTTCCTATATTTTATATTGTGGTTTTTAAAGATTCTCTCCGACCAGTTCTCTATTTATGCTATTGTAAGGATTAAAGTTATTACTTCCACCAAATCTTCATTTCTGTAGAAATGCAGGGCGTTATGCGGGTTGCTCATTTTGGTTTTTTTTTTCTTGTTTTGAGTGTTCTTTTGCAGACATTTTTCGTTTAATATTCGGTTTTGTGGGGAGATGTATAAGATTACTGCTACCCCGCACGCCAAGCCTGTTATTTATGCCGGCGACACCACCCGTCTATTCTCTGGACCAAACCACCCTAATTTAGTAACTATTGCGAATCAAACCTTACCTGTGTTAAATAAATGGTCCGAGAACAATACACTTACAGTTAATGCATGTAAAACAAAGGCAATGTTCTTTTTCGGTAAAAATAGGCAACCCCTGGACAACTGTACCTTTTCCTTTAAGTCCCAAACTATTCAGGTCGTGAGCGACTTTAAAATTTTAGGACTACATTTCTGTAGTTCAGTCAACCAGAAGTCACGAAAACTTAGTGATAAATGAGCGATCTTCCGTTTTGGGGGCGTTATCCAAACTGAGATTCGTAATACCAACTGGAGTAAATATACTAATCTACCACTCTCTTTTTCTGTCTAATCTGCATTATTGTCAACTTGTCAGGGGCTCGACACCCCAGATGAATAAACAAACAAAATATTTATTTTGCAAAAAAGATCGTTGAGAGCAATTTTCAATATCCAAATAACCAATCTATGGAATCCGCCTTGAATAGCTTAATTAAATAAATTGAGTATTCTAGCTCTATGCGAAACTGGTTTATTCATGGTCTATAGAAAAGCTCCCCGTTCCCAGCAGCAAAACAGTATTCTTCAATTACCTAACCGTACCGAGCGTAATCCACCTTATCCTACACAGCAACCTGACAATTGGATTGTAATATGCCCCAGAACAAATTATGGCTCACAGGTGTCTTTTATTATGCCCTCAATGTTAAATCGGTTAAGTAAATCTAACGTATACATACCATGTATTCGAATCTACAAGATATTTCTAGCTTGCTGAGAATTTCACCTCAGACTCGTCAATATTTTTGGTTTCGAAGGACTATGGCTTCTTTTTGTTAATTTTTTGTCTCGTTTACTTGTCGTCTCAAGTACATATCTGTATACAAATGTATATAAGTGGCTATAAAAAATTCATTCATTCATTCAATCACATATATTTTTTTATTTTTTCATATCATTTAAAGAAAACTTTACTTTTCATATTTTACTTATTTTTTGGTTTGTGAACATTCTGCCGCACCAATTATCTCTATTCACGCTATTATAACGATTAAAGAATTTAACTTCCGCCAAATGGACATTTTTAAGGAAATCAAGGGCGTTCCTGGCTGCGGGAATAGTATTCGACCTAAGGAAAGATAGCCCTAACAACACTTTTGCCGTGCATCCCATCCGAGTCAGCTCCAGTCACTTTTAATGCGTTTAGAGTGAACTCAACTTCCTGCGGAGAAGTGGGGTTAAAAAAATATCGCAATCTACGTTTTAAACGAGGGCGTGTAGTGTGAAGTCGTAGCGACATGGACACTATAGGAAAAAAAACATTCCCAAACGGTATTGGCAATTTATGCGGGGATGGGGACAACTGATTCATCAATTACACTTACATGACAAGCAACGTTACTAGATCTATTCCAGTTGTAAAACTCAACCTGAAAGCGGCACGCAAACGTGACCCCTATTAGTTTACCCCTGGGTGGGGGCGCAGCTGCCACGGTCAGCTTCTAGGTCAGACCGGTCGGCAAGCACGGCGGGCGCTTCGTTCTGCAGCGCTAATCAGTATACATAGGGATTCTTACCGGGAAGATTGGGCCATAATTTCAAGTTTTAAGCTGTTGGGGCAGGTTCGGAACGTATATATTTACGTGCATGTCTTAGGAAAGTTTCTGTGCTGACGCTGTGGGGTGGGTACACAGTGCAACGCAATTGAGGTGGGGCGGACGAGCCCCTTTGACCGCTGAATGGCTATCCCTCTTCGTTCGTTCCATGTGCTGTGTGTATAATTGACGATAGTACAGTGCATGCCATGCTTAGGAGTAGCATGCAAAGTCATTGGTATGGTACGCAATTGCGCGATAATATTACGGGTTCTCTAAACTAAAATACCACTAAGATGAGCGAAGCGAATTCGACGTTAGATACCCGCGACAACTATCTAAAAATTTGAAATGCAGACAGCGAGGCTGTTTAGCAAATCGTAATTTTTTGTGTCTGCAGTTATAGATACTACTAAGAAATTGCCGAGCGCGCGCACGTGAGCGCGGGCTTTGCGGCGACCGCCCGGCAAAACCAAGAGAATGGCGAGCGCTCATGTGTGCGTGCCTCGCGACGACCGTTCAGCCCCCGCGCCGCACGTTTGTCAGGCCAAGGCTACCCACTTAAGGAAGTTTGCCAAGAGTTGCAAAAAAGAAAAGATTCCCGCGTTCGCCGTAATCGTGGCAACACTTACTCGGAACGAGGAAGACACGTCATAGCGCACGCCCCTCCACTGTGAGGTCCAATGGTTATCACTTCAACAAAAAATTGAGGACGCTCACACTTACAGCAACAACGATGGAATAAAAGTTTTTGTGGCAGCGAAGGAGCAAACAGTCTGCAATCGTAGTATTAAACATTCGTGATGGTTGTGAACGTTGCATACAGCTTGGCTAGCTTCAAGTCTTGATTGATTGATTGGGGGGTTTAACGCGCCGACGCAACGCAGGCGATGAGGCGCGCCGTAGTGGAGGGCTCCGGATTAATTTTGACCACCTGGGGATCTTTATCGTGCGCCGAAATCTCGTACACACGGGCCTTTTTGCTTTTCGCCTGCATCAGAAAAGCGGCCGCCGCGGCCGGGAATCGAACCCGCGACCTCGTGCTCAGCAGCGCAACGCCTTAGCCACTGAGCCACCGCGGCGGGTCAGCTTCAAGTCTTACGCGTTAGTGTGAGCTTCCTTTATTTCTTGAATTGCTTTTTGCGTCTGAATTTGTTTTTCGGCAGTAAATTTTATGAACACCCGTCAAAAATAAGAAAAAAATAAAGGAAGCTCCCACTAACGCGATGACTTCAAGGTAGCGAAGCTGAACGCAACCTTCACGACCATCACGAAGGTTTAACAGCAGGATTGCAGCCTATTTGCTTCTTCTTCGCGGCCACAACGTGATTTACTCCATCGTTGTTGCTATAAGTGTGAGCGTCTTTATTTTATTTTTATTTTTTTGAAGTGATAATCTTTGGATATGACCTCGGAGGGGCGTACGATATTACGTGTCGTTCTCGTTCCGAGAAACTGTTGCCCCAATTAGGGTAAACGCTGAAGTTTTTTGACCAATCTTGGCCAATCCCCCTAAGTGTGTATGCTTGGCTTGACAAACGTGCGCAGGGGACGCTGAGCGGTCGTCTCGAGGCACGCACACATGAGCGCTAGGTATTTTCTCGGTTTTGTTAACTGCCGGGTGGTCGCCGCGGGGCCCGCGCTCACGTGCGCGCGCACGGCATTTTTGTGGTATTTTTAGCTGCGGGAACGAATAATTAGGATTTGCTAAACAACTTCGCTGTTAAAATATTTTGACGTATAGCCGGAATGGCTAGTCTAGTTCATAATGCATTATTCTACGGAGAAACTAAGCACACACTTTCGTCGTAAGGGATGGAATATAGAACAGGTAACCAACTAAAAGTGAACGTTTTTGCTACCTCAGTAAACAGCTTAAAAATCACACAGAAATTCTTGTTAAATTTAATTTTCCCGCGCAGTACATTCGAGATTATTGCAAATAGAATTAGCTATTTAACATCTACTTGGTACAACCATGGAAGGTTAAATACCCATAGCGGCTCTGTCTCGTTTTACAAATGGGCTTAAAAGCAGGCTTCGAGGTAGGGCATTTGAGTTATCGATTTGATTTTTGCGTGTAAGGATTACTCGTAAAGATGTCTGAAAATTAAGGACTAGCGGAAATTTTATCTCTCGTTAGGGAAATGAGTAACATTGCGATAGATATGTATTTAGAAATACCTTTTTACCTCATATACCCTACAGGTTATATCGTATTGATTTCGCCGTGGGAGGGCTACTTGAATAACATTAGAATAGAATGTGGAGAGTCTGTGAAACTTCCTTTCGAAGGGAATAAATGTTTAAAACTAATATTCAGCAATTACGGAGTCTCTTAGGCAATAATGTCGGTGAATTGGCATTTGCGACGGAGAAGTATTCATGAGGTTTCTAAAAATTATTAGGAGAAAGAGAGAAATAGGGAGTGAGAGAGCGAAAGAGAGAAGGAGAGATAAGAACTTTATTAGGAGCATCGATGAGGAGATCACGTGTAAGTGGCTCCGTATTCACTGGAATCCATGTGCAGCCTTCACTGCGGCTGCCCGCTCGACGAGGGTGGGCTGGTCAAGGAGGGAGGGGCTGGACAGCACTGTTTCCGACTGCTTTTGGGGGTGAGGGGAAGAGAACAGCAGTGGTGGCAATCCTGGAGTTTGTCTACATTCTACGATAATGCGCCTCCCTGCATGCTGACAGAATTTGCAAGCGGCTGAATATTGGCTTGGGCACATTAATTTAAGTCGTGTCTGAAATAGTGGAGGTCGGAGAGTCGTTCACTTACGCACTCCTTACGGTGCAGTGATTGCAAATGGATTAGATATACCATTAAAGGCCACATGTGTCACCTAATCATTGTCATCATCCCTTCGCGTCTTTTCCTTCTTCCCTCGGCTACTGTGAATCCACACGCACCCGCGTTCGCATCGCTAAGCAAATATGACGCTTAGCTGTCACGTATTTTGCTACTCCCGTAATTAGCATTGTGAAATTACTCTATTTGGCCTCACTACGTGTATATCCCCAATGTCGAACCCGACGAGTTCGCTTACTTCCGCTTACTTCCTGTCATCAACGCGAGCGTGTGTTCAGCAAAGCTGGGATGACTCTGACCAAGAAAAGAAACTCCCTGCTACTTGAAACTGTCAACGAACTTCTTGGCCTCCGTGATTGGGCGAATTACCACAGGTCGCCTAAAATGACCTGTATTCAGTAGCATCGATAACCTACAACAAAAACAACAATTACAAATGAGCCCTCGTAAGGCATTTTTCTTCTTAATCGACACATTCGATTAATTGGTTAATTAATATATTAAAGGCATACGATTAAAATTTTCGGATTAAAATTTTTAATCGACGCCCAGCTCTAAAAAAATCATGTTCACTGTCTTGGTACGGGTAAAGGGGTTAACTAAAAGATTCAGGCAAGCTTGAACTCACTCGCAAGACTTGAATGGCACAGCTGTTGTAGGTGATCATTGCCTAACTCATAGTTACGTTTCGGTACCATAGTCGTGATGCTAGTAGTCGTCATCACTGTATCAAAGACGTCGCGGTCGTCATCGCGATGAGTGGTGAATGCAAAGTAATCATCAGCATCGTAGACCTCCAGCATCGTAGACCTTCGTCATCGACTGGAGGCAGCGGTGGCGGGATATGCAAGTTGTTTTGGAAACGATGGGCACACTCGTAGCCATGTATCCAATTATTCATAATGGCCTCTAGAGAATTCGGCTTCCAGGGTGACCTATCCCAAGGAGGCTGTCTTTTCATCTTTGCCATTAGCGCTGAAGTTTGTTGTTTTATATGCGCGGTAGCGCTTAACGACAGCGCTAGAGCGTTTTTTTTTTTTTTTTTTGCTAGAGGCACTGTATGAGCAAGGGACTCGGCGGCCGCCGCGAAATACGCGCTCACGAGCGGTCGCCATTTTCTCGCTCCTCGGGGTTTTTTGCCATTTTTTTCTAATGCCACTGCGCGTGCCGGGGACGCTGGGCGGTCGCCGCGACGCACGCGCTCACGAACGGCGAACTTACTGCTTGTAAAAACAGCTCCGCTGTTAATAAAAGCTGGCTCGGCAGCGCGCTTTCGCTGGCGTCACTATACTAATAACCTATCATCACATTCAGTGTTATTGCCGACTTCGTTGCGGAGGACCGCATAAGCTCGAGTTTTTTCCCATTTTGCTTAAACTTTACCACCTCTGAATTATTGCCTTGGGAAGTGTAGAGGGCAGTATTTTTGGCCGCGGTGATCGCGCCTTTGCAAATCCCTTCGTTCAGCACAGTAGTGCGTATTCCAAACGAAGCCTCCTTAATCGCCGAGCATGTGCTCGCACCGCCTTGGGTGCATTTCGGGTGCAGCACCGCCGTTGCACGTGATCGCTAACACGGGGACGGCGGGAAGGACACGTGGCGCGAAAATGGCGCCCGAGTCTTTCCCCCAGCAGTCAAGGAAAGGTGAGAGGCCGCGCAGCAGCGTTTATGCGTGCGTGTTCGGCGGCAATCTTTTGAGCGAGACCAGCAGCGCGTTCTTGTTCTCGACATCGTTGCTCCGGCGTTCTGGCCAGGGGCGCAAATGAAGACGGATCGACGCGGCCGGCACCGCAGCGCCCTGGGCAGACGCGGCGTGCAGAGCAGAAGCAGCAGGAAAAAGCGCCGGGGCGCCGTTGGGGATCTGTCGCGCCCGCTTCGTTTGTCGCCGTGTGCCCGCGCGGAGAAATGCAGCGCTACCGACAGCGGCACCGCCGGCAGCCGAGCCTGCAGGAACACCAAAAAGAACCGGGCGACGAGGGAGAAGGGCTGGGTGGGCGGTGCCACGTGACGGGCCGCTCGGAACGAAAACAGCTTCCTTGCTTTTGTCGTCGCCGGGCCGGGCTTCGCGGTGAGCAGCACCCTGGGCTTCGTTTGTTCCTGCCCGGATCCTCGAGCCGAGGGCACTGCCGGTGCCTTGCTTATCCGGGCCGTGTACGTATCCGCGCAAGTACATAGTTGCGAACGCACGTCCAAGCGATGGCCTGCAGGCGGCGACGAAGCGAGAAGACAAAGAAAACGGGTGTCGGGCCATATATATCAATTACTGGCAGAGTGTTGCGCGAGCCCCGGCGTGTATATACGTACGTGGCGGCGCTCGTTGAAAATTAACACGAACCCGCGGTCGCGGACGAGCGGGCAGAAAGGACGAAATCGCCTCATGAAAAATGAATCGCCGCCGGCAGCACCGAGCCCGAGCGCGGCGCCCTCGCGAGAGGAGCAACAAAATGAGAACGGGGTGTAAAAGAGAAGAACCTCATTGCAGTCGCGTGTAACCCTTTCGGAAAGAGTTAACGCGACCGCCGAGGCTTGAAGCGCTCTTGATTCCGCGCGCTCGTCTGGCAGCCCGTTATTGCTCACCCCTGCCTCCCTCGCGGTTCCCGCCTGAAAACTTTGGCGACAAGAGCTCGTTGTTCATGCATGCTGATGGGTTCCGAGCCGCCCTCCATGTTTCCTTTTTGCCGCAACCTATTCGGCCATATAGCTGGCTATCCGGAGACAACGCGGGCCTTCGGCTTGCTGGGTTACAGGCTTGAGCAACGCCGTCCCTCTAAGTCCACTGCAAGCGAATTACACCTTCCCAAACACCAAATCTTGCCTCGAGGCACTTGGATGTGGTTTGCGCGAGACTTAGAGTGCAGCGTGACTAGGTATTGTTACTTCCAGATATGAAAACCAGACGTAAAGTTTTCATCACGAATGCTTGAGTAGTTTCGGTAGCCCCTTTTATGCCGACGGAGTTTGTGCGTGTACGCCTATGTCTTCCAGTTCCCGAGGTTATGGCCTTGTTTGCACAGTCGGAGATTACCGTATTTACGCGCTTAATGATCGCACTTTTTTCCCCAAATATATGATGCAAATTTAGGGGTGCGTTCATTATGCGAGGTAAATTTTTCACGAAAAACGTTTCAGTGCAGAAAACGCAAGTTGCAGGTCAGAACATTTGCAATAGTCTCATGAACATAATAAACATAAAAACAAAAACTCCACAGACCACCGCCGGTTACGTTGCAAGGTTACGCAAAATGCAATGTTTGCATGAATTACGGAACGCGCCGGAACGAGTTTGCTGCGAGGTGAGAACGGGCCGACCAATAAGTGGCGGCTGCTTCACAGTGCGGGACATCAAAACATGGTACGGCTGCCGCAACTTGAGCGCGTTTTTTTCTTTGTCTTGTGAATACATTATGCGCATTTAGTGAGCGTTTCTCCCGCACCAATAATGAACTCATGCTTGCCGAAATCGCTAATATCGGCAAGTCCGCGGCAATCACGTAGCCATGTCCGCTTTGAAATAGGAGGAAACTAAGGTAGGCACGACCATCGTCATCTAGACTTGGCACACATACGACCTATGGCTGCGGCAAGTTCAGGGTGCAATCATTGCGCTGGAAATAAAAAAAAAGTCGTATTTTGACCACGAACTCCAGGGGTGCGATCATTACGCAAGTGCGATCATTATGCAAGTAGATACGGTAGTTCGAAAATAGCGCATTTCCTTCTTTTCGCTCTGAGGTACGCTAGGTTGCGGATGGGAACTCACCAACTAGTTTACCTTGAACTTTCACCAACTAGTTTAACCTCATGTCTTATAGAAGATGATCATCGTCTACAAGACATGAGCAACACGCCCTGGTTTGGGAGTATGAACGAAAAAAAAGCAAAAAACATGCGGATTTACATTTACGATCAAGGCGAAAAAACCTCTAAGAGATCATGGAGACAAAATACAAGTTTGTTTTATTTGGTGTTTTATAGTTGCCACCGCGCTTTTCCGGATGCAAATGATGCTTTATTCACTGAGAAATTAAGCAATTTAAGACAAACATTCAGTTCCCCCGCTGTATTGTCATATCCAGCGTCTGCGATGATATATCCAGAGCAGGTATTTGAAACGAACGGTAGTTTGTTGAGTGCGGCTGCAGCGGGTAGTGCAACGTCTTTTGTTGCTTTGTTTGTTGCTGTGTTTACGCTTTGGTAACGCCTTCCCCAGATGGCGTTACCATACCGCTCAGGACCGCTGTCCGCACTGGCTTTGTTTTTGACCAAATTTTCACCTGGCTTACATTTGTTACGGTTGATAGCAATCGTTTCGTTAAACATTGAGTATTCTTGACAAACAGAGTCACAGAAGACAACGTCGCTTATGCCTGTTGCCCAGTATAAGCTCAGCGCGCCCGATGGCTGTGCAGCTATAAACGGCATATTGCACGCAGTACGCAGGGGTGCTTCTATGTTTACGTGCGAGTTCTTAACTTCTATGGTTTACCCCACCATTCTTACAGCTATTAAAAGAACCTGCATTAAATGTACGCGGAAATATTAGCTCGTTCTGAAGCTTCTCAGCCCTGCCTAACTTGCGTTTGTGGCAGTCAGTCGCACAGCTTCCCATAATACTTCGTAGGGTATAGTGTGGTAAATGAGCTTTTGGGTCTAACGGTCATTCTTTCCTAATTATATGGCTTATTTGAGTGAAGTTTGCTTTAAAGTGCTGTCAGCGTTGTTCTAATGAGGCAATCCTTCTAATGAACTAAACTAGCATTTTGCCTCCGTGACCCCTTTAAATTATGCTCAGCGCGCACGTGTGGTGCAAGAAATACTGGACTGTATTATTCATTGATGATTTTGCAGTCTGAATAATTTTTTCACACTGGTTCAGAGAGCAGAAAAAGAGCTTTTCATCGGGAAGGCGCGTAATCCTGACTGATAGTGCCGATGAGTCGAACAGTGTCTCGGAGTAGCGCCAACCATTCATCTTCCATGTCTTCGTTGCACGGCGTGTACACTTTAACTCAAAACTCGGCCGAACTGAACGCTTGGTTCGTTGTCCATATTTTATAGGACGTCACTGCAGTTAATGTTGCAGCTTTTCCGTGCTCTTATCTGCAGTAATAGAAGCACACAAAACGCCCGCTCGAAAGTATCCTTTTCATGATTGGAGGGCAGGCGGAGGAGGTCACGGAAAACCGATGAGGCTCCTTCAACCGGGATCTGCCAAAACCTTGCCTTGAAATGTCTCCTGCTGAAGCGATTTTAGGAACGCAACCATTGTGGTTAGCAGCAGGAGGCATTTTTTCGCTGTGTCCTGTTGGTCGGTGTCTTGTCATGCCCTGAATGCGTACCACGCAGGGCTCACGAAACGGGTGAGGACGCCCCACGCCCACTTAGCTTTGAGGATAGGGTAGCACTTGGGAGCCTTTCGTATACGAACAACATTTTTAGCTTCCGTAGGCAAAATGATTGAAAACATCATTTTTTGTGCCAGTGGTTTGGGACTTGGTTTGAGCCGATTGAGACTATCGGCTTCGGTTTCCTAAGCTACCTTCGATACCTTAACCAGTAAGTTGAATGAAGGTTGCGCAGCGGACTCGCTTTGATATGGGAACAGCGGGAAGAGCGCTTTCCCCGCTGCCCCGTCGATGGTTGCGACGCTTATACCTATGCAGGACACAAATGTCGAAAATAATTTTAATGAGATAAAACTAGACTTGTGTGTGGACAGGAACTTCAATTTTCATTGCATTGTCTTGTAGACAAAAGTAGCGGAGGTGGAGGTTGGCCGGCCAGATGTTGCGAAACAGAATTGATGCTTGGTCCTCACTCAGTACCTTAACAGATTTATTACCTTCTTAATGAACCTTAGCGAGGTGCCCTTCGTAAGCAAGTTCTCAAAGGCGCACACATGGAAGCCGAGTACACAAGGAGGCTCCACGTTGTCGGGGCGAGCAGCGTGAAACGTACGGGGCCTCTGCACCGAGTTGTCGGTGTGTGCATGTCGTCCGAGGGGTGACTTTCCATTTCGTCCACCGTACAGAAGCTGCCCTTCCAGCACGACGCAGAGTATCATTTCAACACGGGGATAGGCTGCACATGGCACCTAAAGCAATCTTGAACATTCCCAACCATGGTTATTTACGAAAAACTGGGCACAAGTATTCATTTATAACATTGTTACACAAAAATCACTCGACTTGGGAAAAAAAAAAGCACGCAGGATTGCGGGGCTCGAACTCAGGGTATTACGATAGGGAACCAAAGATTCTACCTCAAAGCCACCACGTTCCAACGGCGGGTCCATTTTAGAAACCTGTGAAAATAATGTCGCTGGTTTGTGGAGCGAACTAGTAGGTGCTGTTAAGGGCTTTTAATTCTGTATCCCATACAAAACAAAATGACACGGGATCGAGGAAGCATTGACGGCTCGTTCTGGTGTCGCTGCCAAGAACCCTTCCTTGGAGGAGAAGACTTGGGGGCTTGGCTTGATGCAACAGCTTTTCAGATGGAGAAAAAAAGCAAAGAAACACCGGCGTGGTGGCATATCGGCGCACGTGAAAACTTTCCGTGCGGTCAAAATAAATCTGCATCCCTCCACTAGGGCGCACATCGTAGCCCGGGTGTAGCTTCAGAGTGTAGCCCCTCGTAGCCCCTCGCGCCAAGTACGGTAACTTCGTTTACTGCACTGGACCTTGATTTCGTAAATTTGTCCAGATCTAAATGTGCCCGCAACAGCTGTCTCATGGCTGTTGAAATATTTAACAGATATTTTTTTCGTTACACAATGTGTCAGTATTTACGTTGTCCTTACGGCTGTGCGGCTGCATATCAATGGAATTGTCAAAGTGAGGATCAATTATACCGGCATACCGGGAATTGATCCACCTCGCATATCCCCATGAAGGCCCTCCAGTCGGCAAAATTAATGTTTTTGTCAAACCAGTGTCGCGCCTCGTTTCATGAGCATTCGTTGACTCGCCCTGTTTTGCACTGGCGCAGGTGTGGTTCAAGAACCGGCGCGCCAAGTGGCGGAAGCGCGAGCGCAACGCCACGGCCGAGCTGAAGAACGGCTTCGGCAGCCAGTTCAACGGCCTGATGCAGCCGTTCGACGACTCGCTCTACTCGGGCTACTCGTCGTACAACAACTGGGCCTCCAAGGTGCCCTCGCCCCTGGGCGCCAAGAGCTTCCCCTGGGCCAGCCCCCTGGTGCCCGGCGCCCAAGGCATGGGTTGCTTCAACTCGCCGCCCCCGCCGCCCGGAATCTCGTCGCCGTCCATCGCGCCCGGCAACGCGCTGGGCGCCGCTGGCGCCGCGGCCGCCGCGCCCTGCCCGTACGCGACTCCGGCCTCGCCGTACGTCTACCGCGACCAGAGCATGACCTCGTCCATCGCGTCCCTGCGGCTCAAGGCCAAACAGCACGCCGCCTCCAGCTTCAACACGTACAGCCCTCCGCGGCAGGCCAGCGCCCTGTCGCCCTCCTGTCAGTACGCCGACCGCACCAGCGTATAAGGGCCGGGCTGTGCGCTTCCCCCCTCCTCCTCCCGCCTGCTCCAGCGAGGTCCCCCTCGTTCTCCCCTTCCTGTTCCATGCGGGGCTCCAGCCAGGCGATCACCTCCAATGACACACGTCTCGGGGCCTGCGCGCAGGCGCGAACGCGGCGAACAGGAAGCAGAGCACGAACGAACTCAAGTGGGCTCTCCCGGCCTTCGTGCTCAGAGTACAGGCTCCCTCATTTCTAGTTCCCCAGCCGTCCCTCGTGGACACGCATCTCCCTCACGGGCTACACCCAACCGCTCCCACGCCCGCACAGCAAATCGTCTGTTACACTCAGTAAGTTGGCGGCACCACTAACACTGGAAAGGAATCAAGCTCGGAATGCTTAACACTTTTTGCAATCAGACTTTTTTATTGGCGGGACTTGACTTCTATGCGTTTCCACGGGCCTTGTTGGGCGGGTGTAAAGGGCTGTTTCCAATTTTATGCTAGCCACAGCGAGAGGGGTTGATCGACAGAATGAATGGCGAGGCGGCGTTTCAAAGGCGCGCTAGAGTCGCTCGCTGTAGCACAAGAGCAGCAGTACCTTTAGTACGGTTACCATGCGGCAGTCAACATTTTATTTTGTTGGTTTCTAGTAGTTTTTAAAGCTAACGATTGCTGCCAGATTTAGAATATATCTAAAGGAATGCTGTTCTGGATTCACGCACCTACTGCGTTTGAATGCAGCCACCGTTGTCTTACGTTGTAATTAGATATGTCTGAATCTCACCTATCATTTTTGTGGTGAACTTGATCCGAAATTCCAGCGAAAGTTTCACAGAAACGTTAACATACCAATGCTTACAGCTTGTAATGAAAGCGTCGGACCCGCTTTTTTTATATCTTTGTTTTTTCCTGGATCATAAGCAATACTGCAATATTTATTGCTTACTGATTGATTGGATGTCTCTGGTAACCACGTTTTCCAATTTTCGAATGTTAACAAAAGTGATAAATCACTAAATGGGCAGTGAAAACGCACAAATCTCGCAATAAAGAGAGCTAGGCATTCAAAAAGAATTATCCTACATTTACATTTTACAGTCTATGCCTTCACGATGCCAACATCGGAATGTGCACCGCCCCCTTCATTTATTTTGAAAATGGTTGCGTGAAATGCTTCAGTAACCGTGCTTTTGCGTATTCTCACGTAAAGTATAGCGACACAAGCAGCGTGAATCCCGGGCTGCATATTACAACTAGCATGATAGTAGAAGTGACCGTTTCAAGGAAATTTTCCAAATGCGTATCTTCGTCTCACGCATTCGACAAAGACATACTGGTGGTGGTATAAGGATATAGCGAGAAAAAGGGAATATTTTAGAAATAGGTCCTAGCTACCATTATTGTGAAGACGCTTGAAAGGATGGAAACTGAGTGAGTGCTGTCACCCGAGACCCGAAACTGAGTAGATGATGAAGTCACTGGGACCTCACAGGACGACGTCGAGAGCCAGAGATGCATGAAAGGCCGCCCTTGCTGGAGTGTGCCAGGCGGTTGCCCCGTGCGGCGTGTGTAGCACATCCCCTCTTTCTATTCCGGCACGCTCGTTTGGTCCTCGAGGCAGGGGCCCCAAGGACGCTCCTTCGCAAACAGTCCTGGTGCAGAGTAGTCGCCAGGACGTGGCGTTGGCAATGCAACAATGCGGTGGACTGGTCCGCGGCCTCCGCGCCGCCTTCGGCCACTTCCACCCGCCGATTTCTGGCAACAGAGCGCACGGCATCGGAACTATCCCTGCCTGCGCGCAAGATATATCGCCGTTTCCCATGGCGAGAAGACTGCACATGGTCACAAGCCATTCTTTACGTGACAGCAGTGGGACGTCGTCGGTCGTGGTGTGTGCGCTTGCATGACGATTTGGACGTGCTGATTGAGACGCGTGTGTCTGTATGTTCTTTTTCTTCGTGTGTCCTCTCGATGCCGCCATGTTCGGGATCACTGCACTCGTGGGTGTGCACTTATCCCGAATGTTCGCCACGGGACGAGAGGCCAGAGCCGGAGCGTGTTGTTCCACTTCGAGCGTGGCTGTTTACGTGTGCGCGACTTACACGCGCGTAACTCCCAGTCACAGAACTTGTGTCGACGGCTGCAGCTGTGTACCAAATGCCTGCCGTCAAGCAATCAGTCCCAGAGCGGGAACGACACCTCCCAGCTCCAGTCTGCCGTCCCTACTGTATATCGCTATACGGTCGCCCAGTGACGGGCCCGGTTTCACGCGTATGATGTGCGTGCAAAGCGTGCTGAAGCAGCTGTCTTTCTGGTCCTCCAGGCCCTTACAGTCGTAGTCACGCCCGCTGGAACCGTTTGTGCATACTCGGTACCGTCACTCATCGGCAACAATTTGGACGGTGCTGCCTACGTCCATCTCCCTGAACAATTTACACCATGCGTCCTAAGTTGGTGTACGTAGCGCTCACTGGATTCTTCTGGATCACATGAGAAGCTGTAAACTGTAGGGGGGTCGTTTGTGCCGGTAAGTGGAGAACGTGTTCCTCGCTCTCGCTTTGCTTTCGAGCTTTACAGCTTCAGATTACCGGTGCAATGCAGTCAGCGTGCAGAAAACCTTCGTTCAAGTCACTGGAAGATTGAGACCTTTCAATAGCGGGCACTATTGCAGCGTGTGGTGATTTTGGTCTGCCGTTCGTCATTGGCACTGCATCAAAAATTAAGTGGAATCGTTTGCGGAAGTGAGCCGGCCTTAAACAACCTCACAAATCTAAGAGCAAGCCACTGCACTTGTAACAAGTAGGGGTTTTAACATAATGCTTGTTTTAACCGAATCGACAGCTTAGATGAAGCAATACCGGTTTAACACTGATTAGGATTAATATGCCAAAGCCGATTACCCGAAGAGGGTAACGTTTTGCAGTTAGGTCTTCTGCAGATTCTCTCGAAAATACAGGGCACACTAACAAAGCCTCGTGGCCCAGTGTGCTAGCAATGGTTGAAAAACGTTCATTCATCCTGAAAGCCAACGATATCGACTCCACTATGTGTTCGGAACCAGTAAAGACACTCCGACGTTCATTTTTCTAGTGATAGCTCACCCAAGCGCATGAAGGAACCTCGGGGCATTATGTCCTGTACTTATCTTAAAGTTGATGTCGTGGGAAGCGCTTTTAACGTCATTCCCATGACATCCGCGGTGACAAATCTCGGCACTGGTAGACAGAGTGCATAACGTCCACAGCTACTTCAGCTGTGACAGACTCGGTGTAAATCCGCGATGGTGTAAAAAAATGAGGTTCGCCACCAGGGGTCTGCGCTCGCTCAAAGCTGGGAATGTGTTTCATGCCTGGCTTGTTGCTGTCACCTGGAAATTTCGGTCACATTTTCCGTTATTCAATATACTTTGACGAGTGTCTCTACGGCTAATACTATTACGTGTCGAGTGGCTTCCCAGTACGTTTGGTGTTCTTTCTCCCTATAAGGACATATCAGCAGGAGATACACTTAAGAATACGACAAATCTTAGTGGTTCGTTGCAGCTGAGTGGGTCGCAGTAGTGCGAATAAACTTCGAACATTTCTCTATAGTCCGCCAATTGGCGCACTGCTAGCGCTAAACCAGAGTGTTTAAGGTACAGATCATGCACTAAGTTAAACCGGAATATCTCCTAATGAGTAATTAACGGCAGAAACAGCGTCATATGTACCTGTTTACGAGGAATTTGTGGTACGTCATTTTACTTTGACTCTGATTTTTGTTTGTGTTCAAAGAAAACAGTGGACATGGTCTGAATTATTTTTGCACGTTCATTTTCTGGCATCAGAGTTGTTGATGGTAAAATATGTCATTTTATTGCTTTCATGTATGGCTGCTCGATAACTATATTTTAATGTTCTAGTCAAGAAGGATATGGTCAATCAGGTTTTTATCTGTCTTACTGTTCAGGAATCTGACAAGGAGGCCTGGTACGTTTAAAGCGAATCCGCATTGTCGATTGTAACTCTGTAAGTTGATTGAAAAATTGTTTTTTGGTTAGTATATATGAAATATGGCATTACCTTGGGAGAAAAAAATGCAGATGAGCTCTAAAATGTGGTCGAAGCTCAAGCTTGACAAAGACAAAGACAAGCCCTGCCTTCACAGTATTCGACAGCGTTATGAAAGTCGCTTTCAGATATGAAAAAAAGCTTCGTGCAATACATCTTGCAGCATGAAAACAGCAAAACAAGCAGGCAAGTACTGACGTAATTGCAGATCGGAAAGAAAGCTTTGCAATGTGGAAAAAATGTGAGGCGCTGGTGCCAGGTAAAACGCAATCGAAACACAAGAGGTCCGGAATTTCATAACGGAGGTCGTGCCAATCAGTTGTTTTTTTCGGAGAACTACAGCGGGGATCTATTGGTTCTGCTTTTGGGCATTATGGAAGTCTTAACGACTTCGCGTTGAGTGAAATTGCACGTTAATGGATTTGTTAGCAATCTTATGTACTGCATTAGTGGGTGTCGCTTTCGGTGTAAATCTAGCGCAGGGGTGGGATTCAAAAAGCACTTTACTAAACCTTAGCGTCTGCTGACTGCATGATCAAAACATACCAAGATTTACCCCCAATGCTTTGTGAATCCTTCCCCAGGCGTGTAGCGAATATTCGTTTGAATGCTTGCCTGCGTATGCATGGCGAATAAAGATAAGCCGTTTTTTAAAAATGATCGAACTCTATTTACATCTATATTGCCGCCGAAAGCGATGTCGGCATGCGGGCAATGCACGTACGCGAGCCGCTTGGGCTGCACGTTTTGTTTTATTTCTCGCATGCTTCCTGGGATTTCTCAGAAGAAAGTTTGAACTAAATATTATGCCCGATGTTTAAACTGGCTGACAGTCCACATCGCTTGGTTGCGATTTTCATATTCATACTGAAGAGCGTATTTATTTCGCCGAATAATACCTGCAGACACTTGGAGCTATTTAAACTAATGGACCTTGAGTAACGATAGTTGTAACCGATGCTTTACCCACTCGAAGTCATCCCCAAAGAACCGCGTTCTGACTGGGCAATGAAATACTAAACCATGCGGTACTGATAAAACGAACCGGACTGAAGGCTAAGCATCACAAGTCCTTTGAAATCATGTTTGCTAACGGTGAACGGGAGCTGGAAGTTTGCATGTAGTTTATTTCGCCTTGGCAATACGTAGCAGTCAAGCAACTGGAAAATGTCTTCACTGATGCTTATGATGAATCTTGTCATTAATCTTACTTACTTTAGAAACCATTTACCGTAGTGTGTTCAAATTTAATATATTACCTTGTTTCTGGCGCATTATAGCAAATTTGGTTGCTGCGCCAATAAAATTCCAATTCATTCAAATTCCGCCAAACCCAATTTCGGAGTCTATACACGCAGCGTATGTTCATCCGCCCTTGTACGAATTTGTTAAAATATGTGTGCGGTAGCACGATAACTCTCGATAGTATATGCCGACTTCTATGGTATCTGCCTGAAAAAGAATCTAGGGCTCAGTGTCACAAAGCTGTTCGCACGTGAAGTACCATACGAGAAGTTTGTGGGAAGACTTCGATTCCATCTCGCGTTTTTACGCGGAACTAGCTGCGCACGCGTTCCCTTCCATCGCCAGCCGCTCCTACGACACCTTGCGTCCGAACAGATTTGTGCATGCGGGCCTAAGGCATTTCAAGAAAATGATTCACTGCTCTAATTAAAATGCTTCATTACTAACGTTTGGTGAGGAACTTTTAATGTCTTCGTGCATTCCAGAAGCCCCGGCTATTTGACAGGTCACCTGGTAGCAAAGGCCTACGCAAGGGAGCAGGGGTCGCGACTCCCTATGAAATTTTCGGTTACGGGGAAGGGGGGAAGAGGGGGGGGGGGTGGATAAGGCGACCGACTCTTCCCACCATCTTGTAAGCACTTCGAATAATTGTTATTCAGCATAAAGGGAGGAACCTAACTTACAAAATTCTGACGTCTACTCCCACGTTGACGGTCAGCTTTGACCGCCTATGAAGAAAAGAAAAAATGAAGAAAACCATAGGACGGTTGCGTAGAGTACCCCCACTGCATCACTGATTTTTTTTAATATTAAATTGTAATTTTTGTGTTATTTTAACTTAATTTTTCTCCTTATAAGACTTTCATGTCGGGACGCCTACTCTTCAAATAAAGTTCTGCGTACGCCACTGCCTGGTATAGGTAGTTCAGGCTTCTGGAAAGCTTTGGCCAAAGATAATAAGAAAATAAAGGTGAGCAGTGGTACTAAAAGATGCTTTAAAAAGAGGCAGGAGAACGCTGCGTGAAACTGGTCGATAAATATGAAAGAAGGAAACAGCCGCCATAGTCTATATTCCAGGTATAATGACGCATGTTTAAACAGAAATTTGTATTCGTGCGTTCAACATGATGGCAGAACATTTCGGGCGCGGCGTGTAGCTCAGGCTCAAACGTTAATTGCACAATAATGAACACGAGAAAGATGTTAGTTTCAGACGCTATCTTTAATCTCCATGTTCAAGGACCGTAATAAAAAAACTGTGCCTGTGCTGCTTCCAAACTTTTTCTTGGCTCGCAGCATCAAAAATTCTCACTAGAGGTAATTAACAGCGCAGATAGTAATAAATATACCTTAGCACGCTATAATTTATTTCAGAGTGCTATGTTCGTTTGCCATGATAAAAGCAATTGTTTTGTTATCTCAATCCAAAAAACAAGTAACTAAAAGAATGCTTTCGAATATCTTGAGAACCCTTGGCCCTTGTGGAAGACATTCTGGCAGTAGTGAAGGTTGGTTTCTGCACGGAGCGGTCAACATTTATCACTTTGCTTAGGGAAAAGTGACGCACTGCGGTATATTTGAGAGACAATGTTGTGCGCATGCTCTTTTCTGTGCAGCTTCGTTGCATTTAAAGGTGGACTAAAGGAACTTGTAAATATTGTTGTAGTTTTATCGCATCAAGGTTCCCAGGGTGTATTCCGTGTGATGAGTTTCCCCGGTGGAGTATGCGCACATTTCAAGTGTAGCCTTTGTCTAAAGTGTCGTTCCTATTTTACAATCATCCTGACACGGTACCGTGAGATCGACTATAATGACACAGTGGTTATCCGGGTGGAATTCAATCGAACGCCGGTGGGTTATATTATAGTTGTCCTCGGTGAAAAACTATGTTGATAATAACTCAAAAATACATTTTCATTCCGACTCAGAGCATCGCCACATCATTCAATCCCACTGAAAGCAGTTTATTGTGGCAGTACTTGATGTGGCTGACAAAAACGTCGCCTCACAATTTCTCTTTAGAGCTTTAGAAATTTTCACTAAACAACCGTTACATAAGGAAATAAGAGATCGCATGACTTAAGCCCATGATTCATCCACAAACAATATCGGACATATCTGTGCGAGTGTTCCTTGAAAACCTGTACTAGTGTTTTGGCTACTGCCGCACATGTACACAGAACGCAGTTTTTGCCCGGCGATGTGTGTTATGGGCTTGGGCATGTGAATACCCTCTGAACGTGTCGCTAAGGCCAGGAGGATGTATCAATCTTTAAAACTGAGTGCACAGTTCGGTTCGATGTGGTCGGCACATAGTCTGTGTTTTGGTCAGAGTTAGGCCTTGTCAAAAATAGGCGTTCAATTAGGCCTTGCTTAATTGTAGGCCTAAAACATGCATTCCCATCTAAAACGTATATATTCCCGGCATACAATTATGCCATGCCTACAAGGTCTTATCGTACGCCGGGAACGTAGGTTTCTTTCCGGATAGATTTGTAGGTTAATATGGCTGCCGAATGGAAACTAACGACATGAAAGGATACGTTTTGCATAGAACTGTTGCACATTGCATAAGGCCCGGTTCAGGCTGTTGCCAAAACTGTTGTAATAACTTTAAAGAATGATGTCATTTCACATCTCAGCCAACCGAACTGCGTGACACGCCGTTTTTTAACGCCCATAGATAACGATATGGCTTTTGCGTCGGTAGTCTGAACATAGCCTAAGCCTTTATGAAGTAACTTGAGCTGGTACACTCAGTTCACTGAGATCTTCGTCTAAAAAAGTACGTTTATTTCAGTTTTCACGGAGGGTTCAGCATACCGATACAATTCGACTTCCCGTACGAGGCTCAGTTAATCATTTATTCTCTGTTCTACGTATGTACCGTCGAAATGAAACACAAAGACTATTACAATATTAGAATTATTTCGGCTAGCCGGAGACGAAGGTTGTTGCCGCAATTTTGCGTATAACTGTTTTCTGGGCATACGTCAAGCATCTAGATGGGAAGGCGAAAGTTTTTCGGGATGTAGTGTCGGGAAAGAAATTTAATAAGCATGAACGCGGGCTTCCGTAGTTGCAACTTGCATACAAGCAGACAGAACAACTGAACTCTTAGAAATTTCATGGAGCAGGTTCACCAAGTGCACCTGATGGACAAACCGCTGCGCGTGAGCAAATGTGAAGAATTACGAGGTCCGACAAGTGGTAGGCAACTAAAACTTGATGTGCGCTGTCACGTCACGCAATGCGAAGCGTAATTTGGGGCATGCGTAACGTCACAGCGCGGATGGTGTTTCCGGGTTAAATACCATTTTGGGCCGTGTAGCCAGCCTAATTCGTTACATATACTCTATGATTGGTGACTCAGGTGACCTGCGGTGAAGCGGACCCGCTGGTGTGTGTAGTGTGTCTAGAATAATTTTTATGCGCACATTCCGCCCAGAGAAGCGTAGTATTTAGTGAATTATTGCAAGACTAGTATTCAAAGTGACCGCCAAAATCTGAGGGACAATTTTAATAAGCAGGCGAGAGTTTCATCCCGCTGTGCGTCCTGAAAACTGGACCAAATGTTTCAGTCTGTAAGGCTTTTGGAGATCGGAAGTAGTTACACTAGGATAAGTTCCTCTGCTGATGTTATGACTGCAAGAAAACTGGAAGGAGCGTATTGTGCACGGATAGAGACATTAGAGGCACTGCGACAAAAAAAATGATGCTTGCTTTTTCAGCCCTTAAAGAGGTTGCTAATGAAAACACTGCATCTGATATCTTGTGTTTGCGTATGTTGGGAGTGCTTTGATTGAGTCCGCGTGTATAGACGATCTCGACATGCTTCATCACAGTCGCAGTACCAACACACATTACGAATGCAGTGTACACATTTCAGGGAAATGAACGCCCGACGTTTCATCCCTTAGCGCACAAAAAGTTAATAGTGCCTGGAGTCAACTGATCGTAAAGCTGTCTTGCGAGCAGGTGGGCGCTACTTCTTAGTCACGATAACGTTCATTTAGTTTCGCCTAACCCAGGTAACTAGTTTGTTGGATCTTAAAAACCAGTTGAGAGCACACCCACACACAGACAAATCTCCCCACGTGTATACGGCTGTACAGGCAGCACAAATACCGCGGACGTTAATGCGCAGTCCTTTTGCGCCTAGTCATGACCGACCGCCAACTCCGTTTCTGAATGGCGCCCTATGTGTCGGAACATATAGCTGAGCGAAAGAGAGTGACAATTTTGTTCTCCTGTCTTGTTCGTATGGCGTCGTCGTCTGAATTCTTCCGTGGAATACCAGTGTTTGAAGGCGCGGTGTCTCGACATTGTATAAAGCTCTTAACGCGGTCGCGGCGGTTCTCGCGGTTCATTTTTTTCGGACGTCATTGCGCAGATGTATGCCCATGAAATGATCACTAAGCATCACAGAGTTGTCTTGAAGCTCTTTTCATGCCAATAAAAACAAACATGCGCCCGAACACGCAGTGCTTCTGTCTTACTCGCCATGCAACACTCTGTGGAGGCAAGAAGGGATGTTGGTCTCAAAGGTAAGCATTTAATCAAACCGTACGAAGTTAAGCAAAAGTAAGCCAACGAAGACCAAGCACCGTGGTGTGCGGGTTGTGGCCAAAGGAACAGGCGCGAACTGACGCTGAGCTAAAAACTAAACAGCTTCAGGAGAGCGTGCGCAACAGATTTGCGTTCGCACATGAGTGTGTTATAATGTCAGCGCGTAAAGCCCTCCGTACACGTTCGTGATGTTAACAGAGCAACAGAAGACGAACGACTAAGTATAAAAGAGTGGTGGGGTGGTGGCAGGCACCGTGCTGACTAGTTAGTAATTTTAACTACAGGAAATAGCCATACTTTGCGTGTACGCCACGGAAAACTAAGCTTAACAAGAAACAGTCAGCTGTGTCACATAGGATCGCACGTTAAACAAGACTGGCAATGTCCCACAGGCGGTCTAGATACCTCTCTAGGAAGACGCGCGAGAGAAGATAGACTAATGCACTTATGTAGTTGTTTAGCAATGACATAGGCTTCAATAATCCTACGTGTAGGTTCATCCCGGTGCTTGCTGCAAGCGTGCTCTAAGCACATGCTCTAAGCACATGCTCCAAGCATTTGCTGTCAGCGCGACAGCTCTGCTGTCTGCTAGAGCTAATTGCCTCTGCTGTTCTAAAATCTATGGTATAATATTCGCTGTAACATCAGTTGAAAATAGACATCCATCGGTACCTGCTTCTTCATACAATGCGAGTTCAGTCTTCACAACAAAACGTAAGTATCCCAACAATAGATTTCGGTTTTCTACTCCCGAAGCTTTGAAGAAGTCCAAAGCAGATCTCGTGACCCGTACAGTCCAGTCATGGGTGTCGTAGGGGTCTAAAAACTTGTTCGCCTAGGGAGCCACTCCTGCATAGTTCAGCGTAGAACTATGCAATAGTTAGTTTGGCCTTGGAGGCGTGCGACGAATAGGCGTAGAACTCGGTAGGACGGGAAGAGAATTATTTGTAGGATGCAAACTTGGGCTTGTTGGTTCATTACGAAAACGAAACCTGCGCCTAAAACGAGGGCACCAAGGACTAGACCCTGTGTGTATAGTCGTCTTCTCTTGGGTCCCCGTTTTATGCTAAGTTTTCGTGTTAGAATGAGTTGCGTTTACAATGTTATGATTTTTGAACGGCGAAAGGAAAGCTCAGCACAAAACAGGAGACACAAGGCCTGGTCTAACTGGAAATTCTCGAATGCGAGTTCAACTGAAGAGAAATACGTGAATGTTCTCTTTCACAGAATCAATGGTTTTCACTCAGTGATGTATGTGGCGGGTCGTCGGTGGTCCATGTTGCGTGAGGTCGTTGCCCACTGATCGCAAGTACTGCTCGAACAAGGCAGCAGAGGCAGCACCACGCCCTGCGTGGCTGGTGCGGTGATGGTTCCGCTGGGCCCTGACCACGAACCGTGGCCAGGTGTACAACCGAGCCCAGGTCGTCTGCGGGCCCCGCACGTGTTTCCGGACTCCGAATAGAGTGTCCGAAATCATTGGTAGACTGGTAGACAGGAACTACAAGCCCGTCTCCAGTTCACTTCAGCTGGACAGCTCCAGAGGTCCTCCAGTTCCGTGATAAGTATCCGCCCGAACCACGTTCCATACCGCAACTCGAGCATCTCTTTTTCTTCTTGATGCGGCCTCGCATGGCAAACACTTTTTTTGCTCTCCTGTGGTTTGCGGGCTAGTCGTCAGTTTCCTCCCGAAGAGGGAGGAGTCATACTTCGCCAGCACTGAACTAACGCCTTACCCCACAACACGCTTTGGCACAAAATATTCCACACCCCAATATTCACATCAATGCATCTTCTGCCCGACATTAGGAACACTATACCACGTAGTGTGGGCATGCCCAAACACCACAGATCTCCCTCTTAACCCCAACCCTACCGCTTCACAGTGTGCGGCGACACTGACCAGCTCCGACCTCTGCTCTCCGCTTCGGCTGGTGAATAGAACACGGAAAGCGGGCTTGGCCAGGGAGTCGTGGACTGAAGACACCCCTCACTGTTGCGGAGTAACCGCAATCAGAACGGATGGGATAAATAAAGTTTCTCCTTCTCCTCCTCTGGGTAATCCTCACAGACTAATACGGGCTGGCGAAATTCGGCTAGCGCGCTCAAGTAGATGGACATGCTTGGGTTTCAACACTTAATGTGGGAAAGCCTTCTTACAAAACCAAGCTTTCACCAACCCTTTTAAAGGCGGATTTACGTTTAGACGCATCTGCAATGCTGGGCAACATTTTTAAGGGAAATATGCGCATCATGTCAAAACACGAAGGCCATAGGACGTATTATTTAATTTTTTTTAAGGTGGTGCTACGCTACCGTGCAATTTTTGTCCACATCGCTCTGTAGTCGAAAATTATGTGGTGGATTCTAGCCATAGACAGCTTCCCTGTAAAACAAAACGGGTCTTCGTTCCTTCACAGTGCCACTGTCTGATGGGTTGCGGGTTCGATTCCCGGCCGCGGCGGCCGCTTTTCTGATGGAGGCGAAAAGCAAAAACGCCCGTCTGTACGAGATTTCGGCGCACGTAAAAGATTCCCAGGTAGTCAAAATTAATCCGGAGCCCTCCACTACGGCGCGCCTCATCGCCTGCGTTGGGTCGGCGCGTTAAACCCTACAACCAACCAACCAACCAACCAACCAACCAACCAACCAACCAACCAACCAACCGCTGTCTGATGGCCGGCGGCTGTGAGCCACTGCGCGACAGCGCCATCTGCTCGGTTGACGGCGATGGCTGAATCCCCTCGTACTGAACCTCAGCAGCTGAGCGACTGAACGCTGCGCTAGAAATTCATCAAGCATGACAAGCATACACACTAGAGCGAAGGCAAAGTTTTGGTGTCACTCGGAGCGCTCTCGGCGTGAGCGCGAGGAGTGCGATACCAGCGACGCGGTGCGGCCCTGCGGCTGCTACGGCTGCCTGCGTTTACTTTTTGGGCTTATAGTACGTCATGGCCGGAGGAGGCCCGGCTGACTTTTTGCTAATTCCCGTCACTGTGTTCATTAAGGACCACCCACTGAACCGCAATGGAAGTCATTAAGATAACAGAAGGCATTGGCAGTATGGCGACTGAGCCAGTAAGATTCAAGTAATGAAGCATGAGGCCGGGTTGGGGGGGGGCGGGGGGGGGGGGGGGATGAGCGGCCGACGTGACGAAGAAAAGCGCAGAGCCCTTCCTGAGAGCGCAGCGCGGGGACTGAAAGTATATTGGTGCCGCAAACCATTTCAGGTAATGGTAGAGGAACAATTAGAATGCCCAAGAAAATAACAAAAAACGCTTATGCCTTCATGACCACTAGGTTAGTCTTGATTTTTCTAGGTTAACAGATTTTTAACAGATAAGGTTCACAGATTTTTCATTTCATGGCTTCCTTTTTTCGTTCAACTGATCCCTCTCGAAAAAGAGGGTGCACCGATGCAACCACCAAGTTCTTTATGAAAAAAGTAAACTTCCCACGCTTCCACGCGTTGCACAGTAATGACCCAGAAAAAACCGCACGACTCGTCTCGTCATTTGGAGCTGTAAAGACGTTAACAGCCACCATTGGTGAAGACTACATCAAGAAGCTGGCAAACGGAGACCTCCTCCTAGAACTGCTCTACAAACATCAATAGGAGAAACTGCCGCAACTGACGTCTTTTGGAGACTTCCCTGTAACCGTCAGTGAACACGGGACACTGAATACAGTCCGTGGAGTCATCTCAGATGTCGACCTAAAGTATGTGTCTGAGCAGGAACTTCTAAAAGCTCTAAAAGAACAGAACGTCACGAATCTCTATAGAATCAAAATCAATGGGGAAAACCAAGAAATTTTAGACTGAGCACATCGTCCTCACCTTTGCATAAAGCATCCTTCCATAATCTGTACAGGTGGAATCTGTAGAAGCAAAACGACGGGGGGGAAGGGGGGGCAGCGCGTGTCGCTTTGTGCCCTGCAGTAGGTGCGCCCCAGTGCCATTTTGCCGCTTTCTCGTCCCTCAAAGCGACGGCCCAACCCCGGAACACATGCATTTTCATGACGCTACCCTGTCGTTTCAAAGCGATGGTCCATAGATTTCGAGAATTGCAATTGGACATCCTGCTGCAAAAGCCGCCCGGAGGAGAAGTGAAAATTGTTGCGACACCAGCCCACTCAGCCCTTCAGGACAACATGACCGCCGACGACATCGCCCGAGATATAATCCGCCAGGCGACACGAAGGTGTTGGTTAGATACTGCGTATTCTTTGGTTACGTATCAAGATATATAAGTACCAAAGAATGATTTATCACCGGCCGAGGAATCTCTAACAAAGGGGCAGGAGCACTGCCTCCGGCTTCTCCATACAAATACCTTTCCTTATAAGACGAAACTCCACTTGCTTCATCCAACGCAGTATTTCCCGCTGTGCGAATTTTACGCTGCCACGAGCACCCTGCAACACATCGTACGCGAGTCTTCGGCAAACCCTAAGATTCAAATAATCGCGCACCCTCCCCGTGAGCAGTGGGAGAAGGAGCTGTCCAGATCCGGTCTCGATTCCGAACTGAGGCTGGTGGAAAGGGCCGTAGCAGCAATGGTCTCCATTGGAGTCTTGGACTGAGGACCTCACACCACATTACAATGCTCTTATTAAAGTTTATTCTCTCTCCCTCTCGAAGTATCCGGGATAATTTCAGTACAGCTGCGTGCTTGGCGCCAGTATACAGCGATGGGGCGTCAAGTTACCTAAAAAATTAAGGTAGCCAATTAAGCAAGCAAAACAAGCCGCTCCCCTGCTTCCGTGAATGTACATACACGTCAGAGAAATAATCCCTGGGAAGGTGCCAGTGACATTGTCACAAGATGACGATGAAGTGGTCATCTTGTGGCAGGGGCTCAGCGCTTTGCTGCCTTCCGACGAAGACAAAGGTGTGGGTGGCCCGTAGCATGGCTCGAGGTCTCTCTTGGACGACGTCTTATAACTACACTGTACGCAATCAACAATGATTGGTATTAAACTAAAACTTTCTATGCATGACAGATGGCGATGCAGTTCCACCATAACGTACTGCAGAAAAGGCACAATTACACAATGGGTCCCCACAAAGGCACATCAAGCTCGTGATGGTGTTCCGAAAAACCAAGTGCATCAAGAAAAAAGCGTTTCGTGTGGTTAGAATCAAACCTGGGCCCCTCGCGTTATGGAGGAGACGTCTATTTGACTGCGTCATTCGGACAGGGTATAATTTGGACTTTGCATGAGTTGAAGCGGACTTTGTGGGGACGCGAACGCCTCCTCTCGGAGCACGGGGGCGCTGACCACGACACCTCCTTGGTGGGGCCAGGGTATCTCCGCGCGCCTCCCTCCTATCCGTGCGGGGCTATGGGGACGCGCACGAGCGCGCCACACGGGGAGAGACCATCGTATGGCACAGCACTCGATTTGGCATGCATTTGGGCCGCTCTTGAGCTTTGTTGAATTGGCCGTTATTTCTTTCATATGTAGGGGCACGGCACCCACCGTGTTGATTTGCGCATGCGGTTATTACGTGATTCCCTGCTTGTGTAGGCCATTCGTTGTCTATGATGTCTGGTGAGCCCTGGGCTTCTCCCACTTTCGTCGGGTTGACCCGCGTCCGCGGTCTGACGGACTGCGTCGTGAAAGGTCACCGGACGAATTCCGATGCCGCCCGGTCAAGCCCTGAGTCTCGCAATGTAGCGATCGCCGTGAGTCCCCTTCTCGTACCTCAGCGCGCGTAGCGTCGGCTTACGCAGGCGGACGCTAACTGCCGCCCAATGCCGGGCTGGGTAAATGTTGACGGTTGTTCGCACCAGAGGCTAAATGTGCAGTGAAGTGATGTTTTTGTATCGTAGTTGTCCACGTGTTAACACCTGTACTATGAAAGTTATCGCTTCCTGTTGTAGTGAATGGCGTATGCCACAGCTACGCGGAGAGCCGTACCTGCCTTACGGCTTGGCTTACTCGAACCCGTGGAGGGGGGGGGGGGGTGGCATCCACGGTCGGTGCTGTGCGAAAGTATTAAGAGTAACAGCAGCGTATTTTTTTTTATTCTAATACTAGTAATGTAAAGGGTAGTGTAGCAGTGGTAAGCCCACCACTGTGGCTTTGAACTTTGGCAGTTTGAAATTCGGACTTTGGGGGCGTGGATTGTGGACTTTGATTTGACTCAGTTCGCATGAAAAGTCTTCGCGTTTTAACCATCTTCCTCTTAAAAAGGGGCTTTGATATTTTTGTCCTGGTGCCATGTGCCATCTTTGGTGAAGGGCGCCGTGCCCATCTCTATACTGGCCTCCCAGCTTCGCTTCGTCTAGGCTCCCGAAGCGGTCTCTTCCATTCTGTTGGATCGCGTCGGTCTGGCTTAGCCACTGTGAGACATAAGAGAGTTTTACAATAACGTACGCAACCGTACGCAAACAGTTAGCGAACGCTATTTCTTTGCGTTGTTCTCACTGCGCGCGCCGTACGTTAAGCCGCTTCTGCGTTTAGCGGACGGAAGCCGAGCGGACGCTATTTCAGCGGAATAGCGTGCGTACGTGAGGCCGCTTGCGTTTCCAACATGGCGGCAAGTAGCCCGGCAAGCATCCACGATTCCGCTTTTCTGTCGGCAGTAATTTGCTCCCGATGAACAAAGTTCTTTGCCCCTGTGTTTTTAAATACGTCGAGTGCATGACACATCGCCCCTCGCGCAGCTCCGTGTCTTCGTGACATAGCTGACTGCCCGAACGAAGCTTTGTAGCCAGGCCAGCGACCGAAGCGGTGTGTGTGTGTGCGCGCGTGTGTGTGCGTGCATGCGTGCGTGTGTGTGTGCGTGCGTGCGTGCGTGCGTGTGTGTGTGTGTGTGTGTGTGTGTGTGCGTGCGTGCGTGCGTGTGTGTGTGTGTGTGTTTGTGTGTTTGTGTGTGTGTGTGCGTGTGTGTGCGTGTGTGTGCGTGTGTGTGTGTGTGTGCGTGCGTGCGTGCGTGCGTGTGTGCGTGTGTGCGTGTGTGCGTGCGTGTGTGTGTGCGTGTGTGCGTGCGTGCGTGCGTGCGTGCGTGTGTTGTGGGCGCGTTCGCGATGAAATGCGACGTTGTGTTTCTGCGGGTGGACATTGCTTCCCATGCTCTGGATTATCTTTCTCGAGCGACGTACGACTCAACCTCACATCGGGTGTGTACAGAGAGAGAGAGACGGTACGGTACGACAACTTTATTGATAGAGAGAGAGAAAACTTTTATTGCCGCAAGGGCTAATTCTGGGGAGGGTGGTGACCCAGGGAGGAAGGTCCCCGGTGACTTTGGCAGCCCGGGCGACGATGGCATCTTGCACCGCCGACTCCGAGCTGCCCAACGCCCTCGGCCAGTGCTCACCGTCTCGATATGGGGGGAATGGGTTGTGGGGGCATTGCCAGAGGAGGTGATCCATGGTTTGGACCACCCCACAAGCGGGGCAGTGGGGTGAAGGGTACAGACCGGGGTACAAGCGGTGCAGGCGGGACAGGCAAGGAAGGGTGTACGTTTGCACTAAGCGCCATTGGCGTTCTTCGGTGTGAAAGAGTGCCGGGTGTGCAGGGGGCAGTAGACGGCGGGAGAGGCGGTAATGAGACGTAATCTCATGAAAGGAAAGGAGCCGATCTCGAGCTGACAGGGCTCCATGGAAGGGTTCAAGGCTAGGACCCGCTCGGAAGGTGAGCTCTCGAGCGGCTCTGTGTGCTGCCTCGTTCCCTCCCACGCCGGTGTGGGCTGGGGTCCGTACCAGCTCGGTAGGGGAGTCAGGGGGATTTTGAAGAAGGATTTTGAGTGGCAGGGCAGAAATGCGGCCCCGGGCGAAATTTCGAATGGCCGTCTTCGAATCGGAGATTATGATCGCAGGGGAAGGCCGCAGTGTTAATGCAAGAGCAATAACCGCCTCTTCCGCAGTCGCGGGGGAAGAAGTGCGAAGGGTGAGGGTGGTAAGAGGGGGACTGTTGGGAGCGTTGATGATTGCGACCGCGTAGGCGTCATGGTGCCTGTAGCTAGCCGCGTCAACATAAACAGTTGCCGGATGCACTGGGTATCGCTTCGTAAGGGCCCGCGCAGGCTGCTCCCTGCGGGCTTGATTGCGCGTCGGGTGCATGTTACGGGGAATGGGCCGAACGATGAATAGGTCATGGATAGTGCTAAGAATGGCAAGAGAGGATTCTGTAGCGAAAGGTAAGTTGATTGCAAGTCGCCGGAGGAGAGATTGACCTGTTGAGGTTGCAAGGCGGGCGTACTGGCTCACAAGATGAGCTTCGAGGAGCTCAGATGCGGTGTTGTAGACACCAAGCGATTCTACACGAGCGGTGGCAGCGCTCTGCGGAATCCTGAGCGCCGTCTTGTACACTTTTCGAATGAGGCAATCCACCTTTTTGAGTTCCGTAGAGGACGGTGCTAGATAACGAAGAGAGTAAGTAATGCGACTTATTACAAAAGCCTGTATCAGCCGCAATCGCTCTGCCTCTTTGAGCCCTTCGTGGCGGGTGGTGATGCGGCGGAGGAGGTTGGTAGTCTGATTGACTTGGGATGTTAGGTTGGCGAGGAATGTGGTATTGGCGCGGTTCTGTTGGATATTAAGGCCTAGGATTTTAAGGCAGGGCACTCGGGCAACGGGGTGATCATCCAGCCGGATGGTAATGTTCGGAGCTGCGCGGGCGCGTTTGGGACTGTTGGGCAAGAGAAGCAGCAGCTCTGCCTTCTCGGGCGAACAAGTCAAACCGACATCACGAGCATAGGCAGCAACACAATCTGCCCCCTGCTGGAGGGTGGTTTCAATGTGTGCGTCACTGCCGCCTGGCACCCACAGCGTGACGTCGTCGACATACAAACTGTGGCGAAGCGAGGGCACATTAGCAAGAAGATGAGGGAGGTCTATCATAGCGATGTTGAAGAGCAGTGGGGAGAGAACTGCTCCTTGTGGGGTGCCTATGGAGGGGAGCGGAATGACGTCGGAGCGTAGATCATTAATCTGAATGACGGCCGTGCGATTAGCGAGAAAAGCCCACACGTAGTTGTAGGTGCGGGCTCCAGGAGACAGAGCAGCCAAATGGCGCAGAATGGCGTGGTGGGAGACCCGATCAAAGGCCTTTTGGAGGTCTAGCGCTAGAACGGCTAATGAGTCGGCAGTAGGGGGAGCAAGGAGAAGATCATGCTTGAGCTGCAATAAGACGTCTTGGGTGGAAAGGCTGGCTCGAAATCCGAACATTGTGCGCGGGTAGTGTTGCTTACTCTCCAGATATTGGGTCAAACGGGCATGTACGATCATCTCGAGGACCTTACCCGCACACGATGTGAGGGAAATGGGCCTAAGCTGTTCAAGAGCGAGCAGTTTACCCGGCTTGGGAATGAAAGAGACTTTAGCATGCTTCCATTCGGGTGGGAGCTCCCCAGACTCCCAGTGACTGTTATAATATTTTGTTAGGACCTCTATGGACTGATCGTCTAGATTTCGAAGGAGCTTGTTGGTTGTTCCATCCCCTCCTGGCGCTGAGTTTGGGCGAATTTTAAGAAGGGCTGCGCGAACTTCAGCTGTGGAAATGGGACGATCCATTGTCTCATTGGGCTGGCCGGTGTATGGTGAAAGGGGCTCCTGCGGGCCCTGGGCAAGGTAAAGCTCCCTGAGACGGGCGAGAAGCTGATCGCTTGTGCCGGGAAATTTATTTAATAGGGTGGTAAGACGATTGCGGCTGGTTGATTTCGAATGAGAAGGATCAATCATGTGGGGAAGAATGGCCCAGGTGCGCCGCATGCTAAGGTTGCCACGCATGCTGTCGCAGAACTGACCCCATTGCGCACGTGCCAGTTCAGCCGCATAGTTGTCAATAGTGATGCGGAGATGAGCAATGCGCAGTCGAAGACGACGATTGTGCTCTTCACGGCGCCAGCGTTTCTGAAGGCCCTGATACGCTGCCCAAAGATGCTGAAGGTGAGGGTCAACTGTTTCCGAAGTAATGTCGGGGTCTAAGGATGAATCGTGGGCCTTCTTAATCTCGAGTAGATGTTTGAGCCAATCCTGAACCGGAGTGTGAGGAGGTAAGGAAAACCCCCTCTGCAGGTTCTTGAGTAGGGTGTGTTCGGTGGCGAGTGGGACTAGCCACAGTCGCCAGTTAATCAGACGAGGGCGCTTTGTGAGGTTACGAAGAAAACATGTATTTTAGAACAAAGCACGATGCAGACAATAATGCGTAGATGAGAGACTACCAGAGATCTAACAACAACCTAAAAGGAATACCTTGTCTACTAATGCGACATCAAGAAACCAAAACGCTAACTAATGCGCAGAAAAGCCTACAAATCTAAACACCAGAAAAGAGCCACAGAAAAGTTCATAAACAGTTCACCGTGACGTGGCGTAGTACTCGGGGCGTCGGGGTGCCGCGTTGTGTTGCGCTGAGGGTCGCGTCGGAAGTCTCGCGTGCTGGCCCGTTGACGATGCAACTCCGTCGCAGCTCTTCCACGAACGGCACTTGAAGGAGCGGTCATGGCCGGAACCTGGTCACCACCAGGCGCCACGTCAGGGAAGGCCGCGGGCAGCCGGCACCCGGTAGCCGCCGGTAGACGATCTCCAGGCCGTGGTCGTTCAGGACCGGGGCACGACGCAGCGCGTGTGCCTGCCACGGGCCAGGACACTGCGGAATAGGACGCTGGTCAGGGGAGGCCTTGGCGTCAGGTAGATCCCTTTGAGCTTGGGTCCCCGAGACCCGATGAGCTCTCGATCTGCGCCTGGACGGCACTCTCCTCGAACCGTCCTCTCGGAACTCCTCCACTCGAATGGCCGTCCTTCCTCATTCCCGTCTGGCCACGTCACCCCTCCGTCGTGGCCGGCTCTCATAGGGCCCTCGCGTTCACCGTCATCGGCTCGTGTGACCTGCCACTTAGTCTTTTTCGGCCGTGCCGAAACGAGGACAGTCCCTTCACGGGCATATGTCCGCGACGTCGTCGTCGTCGTCATCCCCGCCGACTGAGCGCTTCACCTTACATGTGTTCCCCCTTTACAAAGTTTTTTCTTCCGTGAAAAAAAAAACTGCACAAGGAGGTGAAGAATCACTGCTGGGTGGTTGGACGGGGTAGACGTAGTTGGCATCACGGTGAACACCATCCTGCACACGGTGAACACAATCACTTACATTCTGTGACTGTCACACACACTCGCGCACTACAAGTCTCCCGTGAGTCACCACAACACTTCACGATTCGCAGTGTCATGTCACCAATAGGTACAAAAAGAACGTCGTCAAGAACACTTGGCTTGAACCCAACAACACCAACCACTGCACCGTTACCCTATTACCTCAATTATCTTACTTATCGGCTGGCGGCAACAGGCGACTCATGTAATCCGCTCCTACATTCTCGGACCCCTTGATGTACTCTACTCTGAATGAATATTCTTGTAGAGTTAGACTCCACCGGAGAACTCGACTGTTAAGGTGTTTGGCGCTAGCGAGGTACTTCCAGGGCTGATGGTCAGTCTGGACAACAAATGTTGTTCCGTACAAAAAGATGTAAAATTTCTCCACGGCCCAAACTAGTGCCAAGCATTCCCGTTCGATGGCTGAGTACCGGGTTTCACGAGGCAGGAGTTGGCGGCTGGCGTAAGAAACCGGGTGCAGCACTCCGTCATGCTCTTGCATCAGTACAGCACCTAAACAACTTTCCGATGCGTCGGTGCGCAGTACAAATGTCTTCCGGATGTCCGGAGCTCTGACGACAGGTCCAGAAGACAAGGCAGCCTTCAAAATCTCGAAAGCTCGCACCCGTTGAGGGTTCCACTCGGCCTTGTTTTTCTCGTTCTTTCGGGTCATTTCAACCAAAGGCTGTGCCTTTTCAGCGTAACGTGGGATGAGGTCTCGGTAATATCCGGCAAGTCCAAAAACGAGCGTACTTGCTTCTTGGTTTCTGGTATCGGCGACTCAATGAGTTTCGTGACCACACCTTCCACAGGTTGTATTTTGCCTTCTCCCAAACGATGTCCGAGGAAAGTCACGGAAGTGGCGCCCAATTCACACTTTTGTGGCTTAACTGTCAAGCCAGCAGACCGAATCCGTCCGAAAAGTTCCCGGAGAGTCGCGAGATGCTCCTCCCAGTTATTCGTGGCGACCAGGACATCATCGATGTAGTGAACAACGTTATCCATGCCCTGCAATAACAGTCTCATGAGGCGTGTGAAAACCGCCGACGCCGTCTTGATGCCGAAAGGCATGTACTTAAACTGGTAGTGCCCAGAATGCGTTGAGAAGGCAGTCTTTGACCGTGAAGCCTCGTCCAAAGGCACCTGCCAGTATCCTTTGGTCAGGTCAAACTTCGAAAAAAAAACCTTTGTTCCGACCTCCGCAAATATAATGTCTGTTCTTGGGATAGGTTCCGCATCTGCCACCAGGATGTCATTGATGCGGCGGAAATCTATGCAAACTCGATAACTGTTATCCGGTTTCTTCACCGGAACTAGCGGGGAGTTGTACGGCGATTTGGAGGCTTCAATGATGTCGAGTTTCAGCATGTCTTTTACCTCTTTGTCCACAATTTCTTGTACCTTGAACGGTAGAAGATATTGCGGTGTGTTGATGGTGTTTTCCGTGGTTAATTCCAATTGGCACTCCAAGATATTAGTCTTTCCTGGAAGCTCCGAGAATATATCCTGAAAATCTTGTAAGAGGTCATGCAATTGTCTCCTCTGGTCGTGATCCAGACTATCCGAAAGTTTAACGGACTCAACTCCACAGTGGTCAGGAGCGCTGTAGTCGGGAAACCGGGATTCTGATTCTGCTTCCTCCACCACGATGAATGATGAGGTCTGCAACGCGATCTCCGGTTTTCGCTCTTCATAGCGTTTGAGCATGTTGATGTGAAATAGCTTTTTGGAGTGTCCAAGGTCGAGCCAGTAGTCAAAGGAATTTTTCTTTCCACAGACCCTGAATGGCCCCTTCCAGTGCATCAGTAGTTTGTTGTGAGTCGTTGGGAGCAGAATCAAAGCTTGATCACCGATCTTGAGTTCTCGTGCTTTAGACCGTCGATCATACCACCTCTTCTGGGACCCCCGGGCTTGGAGCAAGTTTTGTCGAGCCAACTCCAGCGTCTTTTCAAGCCGTTCGCGGAGGTCTAACAGGTAGCCATATGTGGTTTTCGACTCTTCGTCGAGCTTCTCTCCAGTCCACAATTCTTGAAGGATAGTTAATGGTCCTCGCACCTGCCGTCCGTAGATGAGCTCAAATGGGTAAATCCCTGTGCTGGACTGGGGCGCCTCCCGGTAGGCAAACAGGAGCGGTGCCAAGTAACGATCCCATGCCTTAGGTTGCTCTTGGACCAATTTCCGCAGCATCTGTTTCAACGTGCCGTTGAACTTTTCAACCAAACCGTTGCTCATGGGGTGGTACGGCGTAGTGCCGAGATGTTTGATGGACAACATACGGTTAACTTCCTCCATCAACTTTGAATTGAAGTATGAGGCCCGATCTGTGAGGATCTCTTTGGGAAAACCGATCCTTGAAAACATTTCCACTAAGCCTTCGGCCACCGTGGCAGAGTCAAAATCTGGTAGCGCTACCGCATCTGGGTAGCGGGTAGCAAAGTCGACCAAGGTCAGAATGTATCGGTTGCCCTTTGATGACCTTGGCGATATGGGACCAATGATATCGACCGCTACTCGTTCAAACGGTGTATCAATGAGCGGCATGCACCCAAGTGGTGCCTTCGGGACTCTTCCTTTTGGAAACGTCCTCTGGCAAGCGTCGCATGATCGGACGTACCGCTGCGCGTGCGCTTGCACCCCGGGCCAATAAAAGGCTTCCAACAGACGCCCAACTGTCTTCTTGATTCCCAGGTGTCCCGACATTGGACTCTCGTGTGCCAAGCTCAGTATGTGGGACCGAAACTTCTTCGGGAGGACGACCTGTTGAAAAACGTTGTCACTTGACATTTCGTATTGCCTCCACAGAAGTCCGTTTTTGACGAAAAACGTGTGAACTCCCGCTCGCTTGCCGGTTACGGGTGTTCCAACCCTGTCTCAACATATCCGTAGAGTCGGGTCTTTTTCTTGTTCCCGCCGAAGCTCCTGCGGGGTTACTTGGATGACGTTCAAGGCCGCTGTGGGGCTCCTTCTGCGTGTCGTAGATCCTTCCGTCCCCATGACGACTTGGGTGGAGGGTGCGGCAGTCACGTCACCACTTGTCTCTGCGGCCCATAATAAGCTGCCCTTTTCCCTCCACGCGGGATCCGGATCTGAGGCATCGCGTGCCCCTGGAATATTTCCCACAATTACATCATATATTGGGGTCAGCATACACCTTGCGGTAGCCTTTCCGGAGAAATAAGGCGTTAATACTTCTACAACTGCCTCTTCGACCTCGACGCTCTCCCCATTTGCTAGAAGCAACGTAGCTTTTGTCCCTGTCATCGCCGAATCGGTAACCAGGGACCTACGGACCACCAGTGTATTGCTTCCGGTGTCCCGCAACACAGAATCCTTTTTCCCGAAGAGCTCCCCTTCGAGCACTGGAAGATGAGGCCGCGTGGAGTTCTTTTGTACCGCGCGGGCAACCCTCATTTCTTGCCCCCTCTCTGGACAGGAATGATCAGAAAGAGGACTCCCATCCCTGTCCTTCGAAGAAACGCATTGGCGTTCTGTCGGTGACATACAGCAAGATGCCGTATCCTTGCTGTTGGCTCGTTTAGGGCAAGACTTGACGTTATGACCAACTTGACGGCAATCCGAATAGTACGGTTGCTTTGGCCACGACCGAAAATCTGAGGCTTGGTGACCCAGCTTGTCACACAGAAAGCACCGAGGGGTTCTGGCTGGTTTCGTCATATTCCTCGCCTCCTTTGACAACCCAGCGTCCTGCGCTCCCTTAAAGCGCAGCAGGTTGATTTGATGCTGGGATGAATCGTGGGCCTTCTTAATCTCGAGTAGATGTTTGAGCCAATCCTGAACCGGAGTATCATCGGTAGGGGGTGCTTGTTCTTGACATGAGAGCCGAAAGGCTGGCCAATTTGTGATGTGAGTCTGCCGCAGTTTTGGAGTAAATGCAGAATGCAGTCGCAAAGTGGACTGAATAATGAAGTGATCGCATCCTAGGTTGTGGGGAGTACATTGCCATTTCAGGTCAGTAACGCGCAAGGAAAGTGTGAGGTCAGGAGAGGTGTCTGCCTGTACACTGTTGCCTATTCTGGTAGGAATAGAGGGGTCAGATTCTACTGTTAAACGTCGAGTCTGAATTGCTTCCCAAAGTAAGCGGCCTTTCTTAGTGACGCGACTGTAGCCCCAGGCTGTGTGAGGAGCGTTAAAGTCCCCAAGTATAAGAAGGGGGTGGCCAGTTGCCGCTTTTGTGGCCCGAATCAGAAGGGTGCCAAAAGTATGATTAGACGCTTTAGGGCCACTATAAACGTTAAGTATATGAAGGCAAGAGGCAGAGCGTTTTGGTGGATACAGGGTGATGAAGTCATGTGGTATCGCAATATCGGCAAATGTGTGGTGCTCAGCGGGAATGTTACGCTGTACCAGAACCGCCGTTGAGTTATTACCAGGAGTATGGAAAGCTTGATACCCCGTGAGTTTGACCTCTCTTCCAGGCTCTTGCAGGGCAATAACAGCGGGGGGTAAGGGTTCAGCAGAAATTATGTGTTGAAGATTTTGGCGCTTACGGAAGAAACCGCGGCAATTCCACTGCCACGCGACAAGGGGGTTGCCATGCCTATTCATCGTTGCCATCGTTACAGGGAAGGGGGGCATTCTGTGCGGTGTCCAGGGCTCCGAAGAAATGCCGAAGGTTATGGTTGATCGTTTCCAAAGTGGATTGCATCACCGCTTGGTTGGCTAGAAGGGTGTTATGTAGGTGCAAGTATTCATCCCTCTGACTAGCAAGGGAACGTTCAAGAATAGCAAATTTCTCATCACATGCGATCGCACATGGTGACTCATTGATAGAGACCGCTATGCGCTTAGGGGGAGGAGAGTCGGAGTTATCAACTGTCTGAGGAGTAGGGGGAGTACCGGCTGGCTCGGAGGCATCAGGCGGGTGGTTATGGGCATGAGAGGGGGGGAGGCTTAGCAAGCTGGAGCTCCCGCTTAAGGGCAGCATTTTCTTGACGCAGGGTAGCGACCTCTGCGCGGAGGGCCCGAAGCTCCTTCATTACTTCTTCTAGCAAAGGGTCTGGGGAAAGGGGTGGAAAGGAGGATCGAGACGGAGCCCCACCGGACGAGGAACGCTGGGTGCTCACCTGCTGATGGTGTTGCACATTGGTTGGCAGATTGAAGGCTTGCGTTTTCGTGTTCGCTTGGTTGTTGCCGTCAGGGGGGCGTTTCAACTGCGACTGGCGGGTTGGCATGGGGGGAATACCAGTAGACGGGGTGCCAGTCACAGCCGATGCAGTGAGTCTACCGGCGGCGGCTTGGGCATACGTAGGAGGCTGGCGTCGAGGCTGATAGCGGCGGGGGCACTCAGCTGTGCCGGTGACATGTGGGCCCTCACATACAATGCACTTGGGAGAGCAGGGGTGGTCTTCTGGGGCGTTGGGAAGTCCGCACTTGGGGCAGCGTTGGGGGGTTGTCTGGGTGTTCGGACACACATCTTGGCGATGGCCTGTCCGCCAGCATGTCGTGCAGGCCTCAGTTTTGCGGCGAAAGGGTCTGCAGCGGTAGGGAGCGGTAGCGGATCCAAAAAGGAACCCGCGTGCCATGGAAGAGAATTTGAGCGATGTTCGAAGTGTTTAGACGCTTGGCGTCTAGTATTTGGAGGTCAGGGTTATAGTTGCACACACTCTCCATTATTTGCGCCGGGGTGTCGTCCGGGGGGATATTGAAGATGAGGCCGGTGACGGTGTTCGCCGGTACGGCAATGTGTGTGCTCACGGGATACTGTTTCCCATTTAGGAGGAGGGTTTCAAACTTCTCGTAGGATCGTGCTCGCTCCTCAGAGGGCGTACTCACAACGATGAAGTTGGAGACCGGGTGTATTCGCACTTGGTCGTCTGGGATCATTGGTAGCGCAGCCTGCCGTTGAATGGTGTCGGCTAAAACCGCTGCAGATACTGTAGCAAGGGCGAGGCCTCCGCGTGGTCGAAGAATTATTTTCACGTCGGTCGCTGGTAATGGAGTCACCGGCGTCCGACGTTTAGGAGAGCGCTGGCCACGCTTGGGACTGGAGCCCGAGGCCGACGGTCGGGAGATTGCAGCAGACGCTGGCGCTTGGTTGGCTGCCATAAACGATGATTGTTTCCGTCTTACATCGAGCCATCCTGGAGTAGCGAGCTCGTTGGGGTCGATGTCTTCACCGTCTACCGTCTATTCCATGCGGCCGTCGCTGGTAGAAAGGTTGACGGTAGGCTCGGCCAGGGCGTTGGTAGCCATGGAGCTAGCGAGGAGGCACGAGCGCTGCGGTCGGAGGCTGGCGCCGGTGGTGCACGTGCCACGGGAGCACCGGCGCAGCTGCGGCGGCAGCCGGCGGGGCGGGGGTAGGCCTAGCTGCGACTCTCGGCGTGGTCGTCACTTCGAAGAGCAGTTTTAAGGAAACGCTTACTCGGAGGACAACGTACTTGATGTTAGGAAGGCGGCGATGTCTGTTTTAGGGCCATCGATGCACTCTGTGAGCTGAAAAGGTCGAAGAAGCGGGAGCCCATGCGAGGCGTGTGAACGGCATCTGAGGCACGTGCCTCGGCCGGTGTGTACAGTGTGCGTGGCTAAAAGCCCTCTCGGCTGAGCGCCAGAGTTAAGTGACTTAATTGCTGCTCCACCCCGCAAACCGCGCGCGAGGTGAGTGCCGAATTTACGACGGGCAGGAGGAGGCAGCCGATCGTCGGTCAATCGCAGTTCAGACTTGCAACGCATGTCGTGACGTTGTGTTCGTTCCAAACGCCTCTCTGGATTGTTTTGAAGTTGAATAAAATGTATGCGTCAAACCCGGGCATTAGGTTTGGGGCGTTCTGTGCGATTGCACGAAACAAGTTCCGCGGGACTTCAACGGTTTCTTTATGGAACGTACTCAGGTAAGACAATATTCATGCCGTGCTGTGGCCGTATTGCATTCAATATTAACGGGAAAGCGTTTGTTTACAATTGTTTGGATAGTCATAAAATCTCCAAGCACTCCGGCACTCCGCTCGCAGATCAGCCGGCGAGTCATGTCGCAAAACATTAGACGGATGGCGCCGTATGCATTAGCATGCTGCTACGCAAAATTGATTGAGACGCTCTACTAAAACTCCGCTAGCGGTGTTTACGTACCGGGACGAAAAAATTTAGCATTTAGCGTACGCAAAGGCAACAAATGCTGTACTAAAACTCCCTATAGACACGGCCAATCCCAAACCCCGCGACCCAGCCGAGACGTGCCAATCCGCGACCTGACCAGAGACGATGCCGTTCCCCTGCCCCGTTGTCGGGCGCATCTTCATGACCTTCGGACGGAATTTTCTGCGTCTACAGGCATTGCTGTTCCAGGCCTGCTGTTCTCTAAACTCAGCATTGTCATCCATGTCGGCAAGGAGTTCTTCGCTGTGCATTTTCATGTCATCTTTTGTTCTCACCGCAACCATCCAGATGTAGCGGCCTCTACCCGGACGGTCGCTGTCGACGGGGGGGGGGGGGGGGGGGCTATGTCACAAGATGACGACGAAGTGGTCGGTAGCTCATAGCGCTTTGCTACCTTCTGGCGAAGACAAAGATGTGGGTGGCGCGTAGCCTGGCTTGAGATCTTTCATAGGCGACATACTGTAAATACACCATTCACATCCATCTGACCATGGTTCGTGTCAGTTGTCCTGCCGCCAGGTAACAATACCATACATCACCTGATAAGTCCTTATGTCGACAAGTGCACAGTGCCCTCTCGTGGTCAGAACATCCATCCGTAGAAACCTATAACGCCTTGTGCATGTTCTAGGCTACATAGCTGGCATGAGGTGAGAATGAGGCTAGCGTTCTGTGTTACAACTGTTTTCTGGTAAGGCATACACTTTAACTGTATATAAAGTATGCGGTGGGCCACATAAGAAAAGGTTTCAGATCAAGAATTCTAATTATGCATTGGTCTACCGAGCTGTACGTCGACGCATGACACTGTTGCAGAGGCACGTGTCTGCCCTGTGGATGTACGGTTATTTTGCCAGCTGATTGGAGTCTACGTGGTTCCAAGCTTTTAAGTTTCGATTCCAAATGGAGTCACGTTGTGGAAGAACGTCCAAGGAGGCAAGGGAGGAGGCCGTCGTCAATAAAAAGCACATATATTTACATTATGTACAGGAAACCATCTAAAAGGCGTCCTTCTTGTAGCCGCGCCTGGTCGTCTTCGTCTTCTTCCTATGTGTCTGTTGCGCGCGTTACTTGCACCGTCTTCATCGTCATTGAAAGTTCCAACACACGTCATTCCGTTGTACCAAGTCATCTTCAATTAGGGTCAGCGAAATTTTCTGAGTTCTAAACTTCAGCTGGTATATTTTCTTGATGATAAGTTTGAGCATGACGGAAAAATGCAGCGGTCTCGGTATTTCGGCCGAGAGTTCGTATTCGCAAGTGTTTCAAGGGCAGCGAGGCCTAGTGTTTTTGAGGTACTTCAGGCAGGAACCCAGTTTCTGATTTTGCTTCCTCTGTATAAGTAACCGTGATTAACTGCGTGTAAATTCCCACGGGAACATTATTCAGAAAAAGTGGCTAAAATGAAATACAGTATGATGATTATAAGCAATACCATGCCACAAAACGACAAGCAATGGCAAAAGGAAAATTATGCAATAAAGAGGTACTAAACGAGCACAAATGTGTTTCAATGTCGTGAAAGTGTGCGATTTTTCGGGGCTGATATATGCAAGCAGGAAGTTTTGCGGAAATCTACCACCATTCACGACACACTCTCGCACAGCATGTGTCACAGCATGCGTCAGCATGCCCAGCATGCGTAAGGTAACAGCATGCGCTGCACAGCATGCGACAGGTGGCGTACGTGTTACGCTTGGCAAAATTTGCGCTTACAGAGAGACGCCAAAATGGCCACCCACTCACCACGGGAAACTAGCTTTGCGATCCAACTGAAGTTCAGAATATTTGAAAGTAAGGCAACAAAGGCTGCTGCAGCGTAGCTAGTGGCTGGCGTGCGCGCCAGCTTGTAGTACGTCACCTACCCCGCAACATGCTCCCTTATATTCATCAGGGTTGTAGAGAGAAACGTTCCAAAGCCATAGAAGAACGCTACCCCATAGGGCCAGCCACGCTATACGAAGATGCTTCCGAGTACCGTCACAAGAACTATTTCGTACTGGCAATTATTAATGCCCCCTCCGCCCCCCCCCCCTCCCAATCAACTCACTTACTAACCGTAGCTCGAAACCTGCAACGGCGGAAGAGGTGGCAATCGCACTAGGCCTGCCGCACCGTCCAACTACCGAATTCATATTATCCTATTCAAAAACAGCCATTCGAAATTTTGCTGCGGGTGCCACCTGACCCCAGACTTTAAAACTCCCTATGCAAGATCCACCGACCACCCTAATAGAACTGATCTGGACTCCTGCCCACAGTGGCTTGGAGGCCATTCATGTAACATCCCGAGCACTCTCCTAAAGGGCATACCCCAGCCCCATTGCTTCCCACGGAGCCAGGTCAGCTCGCGACAGCCTCTTGGGATTCCACTAAATGACCTAAATGACCGCCTCTCTCACCTCGCCTCACCCTTCCTTCAACTAACGGAAAAACGGCTCCGGAGGCTCCTACAAACAGAATCTTTCCCTAACAGAGCTCTCCTTCACCATATTCGCGCCTCCCTATTCACCATATTCACGCCTCCCACATGTGGGCCTGTCCCGACGACCCCTTACCCCCCATCACCACTCCGGAGCTATGGGAGGCGGCGCTGGGCTGCTCTGATCTGACGACGCAACAAGCCTTGACGGGCAAAGCAGCCAAGGTCGCTGAGCAGCTGCGGCTTCTCGACACCCACCCCGCCTAGCAGGGCCCGGTATGAAGTGTTTTTCCCTCCCTTTCTCTCTCTATTTCCTCTAGTTTCATCAAGCGTCTTCTAAAACCATCTATCTATGTGCTATGGCATCATTTAAATATTGATTGATTGTAGGGTTTAATGCGCCGACACTACACAGGCCATCAGGTACGCCGTAGTGGAGGGCTCCGGATTAGTTTTGACCACCTGGGGATATTTAACGTGTGCCGAAATCTATAATAAACGGCCGTTTTTGATTTTCGCCTCCATCAGAAAAGCGGCCGCCGCGACCGGAAATCGAACCAGCGTCATCGTGCCAAGCAGCACAACGCCTTAGCCACTGAGCCACCGCGGCGGGTGCATCATTGAAATAAATATAACGACCACATTAGAATCATATAACGTATCACTATAGCCAAATCACCATTACACAAACTATGTTCCTAGCATGGGCCAACAACACAAATATTCACTTGCACTTGCTACTATTTTGCGGGGCCTATTTCTAGAAAGGTTGTCTCTCAATTTCAATCCAAACTTGTCCTTCACTCTCCCCATAAGTGGCAGGGTTCTACTTTCTGTCGTCTAACGTAGTTTCCTCCCGCATTTTTTTTTCAATTTTGTCACAGATTCGGGCAGGTGAAACAGATTGAAATTGTTAAAACTTTACAATACAGTGGCTATATGTAGGCAGACATCTTTGAAGGTTCACCGACACCCTAATAGTTTTCGCAGGCTCTTCTTCACTCATCATTCCTTGCTTTCCCATGCGCTACAAACGTTGAAGAACGACGGAACGCAGCCTTGAAGACGCGTACACAAGTAGAGAGCAGCACAACACATTGCAACTACAAACGACGGATCCAGGGTGACCGACATGCGGCCGATGTAGAATTATACCGCCATTCATATTCCCAGTATTGTTTTCGGCCGCTCACAGCCTACAAAAAAGTGTCGTGGGCACTCACGCAACTGCTTTCGGCCCAGTCAGGACGCCAGGCATAACGCGATCGTCGATTCTACTCAATGGGCAATTCCGCGAGACGCGAGTTCACTGGCCCCATGGGCAGACAGCAGGACTGAAGCGACCCATTGATGTGGGTGGGGAAGCTAATAGGATGTCCGCAGCACCAACCGAATTTTGTTTAGTACTATGAATATTTCTGCTGCGCATCCGCTTCTCAGTTTGGTTTCGCACTATTGCGCATGCCGCTAGCAAGCAATAGGCCGCTCTTGTAGGGTTTTCCTCTCCAGAAGCCTGCGTACACGTATTTTTGTTTATGAGACAGCCGGCACTTTTGTCGTCCGAGATCTACTGGGTCATCGTTTGCTTTCATGTCGGAATCACTGCAATCAGTGTATACGGAATGTCGGTTCTAAGCAACGTTTCACGCTCGTAACGGCCCGAAGGTATCTCGGCATCTTCATGAAACCAACCGAGTAAGTTTTTTTTTACAACGGAGCTGTATAGAGCTAAGCTTCGCCCATCGGTCTGCATGTCGCGTCGACACAAAAAATTACAAAAAATTTCGCTCCAGCTTCTCGGGAATGCGGTATAGCTATCAATGTAATGTAGGTGTCTGGGGAAAAAAATCTCCTGAAATTAGCCGCTAGGAAAACTCTATCGTTACGCCGAGTTTTATTTACTTGTTATTATTAGTTACTTCGCCGTGAAGCTGTAAGCGGTATGTAACTCCTGTATGCTGTGAATGCACGCCCGTCTACAGAGAGAGTATGGTTAGAGAAAACGGCTACAACTCTTGTTTTATCGGAGCTTTCCTGCAAGAAATTACGCGATAATTGGATGCTTAGACGACTTTAAAATTAAGCCGAGTTTCATTTACTTTTTATAAGTAGTTCACAGGGTAGTTGTAAATATTGTACAACTCCCATCTGCTCTCATTCCTGTCTTCTACGGATGGGAAGCGTATGTTTGTGCTCTAGAATAAAACTTCAGCCCTCCAAGTTCGATTTCGCAAAGTAACTACGAAGTATGATTAACAGTAAATTATAAATAAATGTGTTTTGTTTCCTGGATATATGCCTGGATGCTAGTAGGATATATGTTTGGATGCTGAAGCTTCCACCCTCGTTCATGTTCACAGAGTGTGAGGGCTGATAAATTAATGAGATTTTCGTGCTACTAATCCTTTCAAAAATTAATTTCTTCTGTCGTAAACAGCAATCCTCGTTTCGAAGCCTCCAAATGACCGTCATTCCTGCATGTTCACAGTAAGCCTGTGCACCTTAACTCACTTCACTCATAGCACCGGAGACTATACGCCTCGAGATTCGCGATCGCTGCGCCGCCTGCCGACGCTTCTCCGCGGCGTTTGCGGGATTAGCGCTGCGGGGCTGATAGGTGATGATGCAGTGTTTTGGTTCTCTTTCGCTTCTAATTGCCTTTCCGCGCACTGAACAACTTGTTATGGTGACGCCTGTAAGCAAGTCGCTTGTTTAGGGCACTTAAAAAAAAACAGCTGCGTCTTGGTAGAGCACTCGAACGCCAACAAGAGCTACCCGGGGAGGCGGTTCTGCGCGCTTCTTGGCCGCTCTTGCGGGCGTCGGCGACGGCAGCCGCATATCCCCACTGTCACCTTCGAACATGTCAGTGCAAGTGAATTCTATTTATTGTCGCCTCGTTTAGACCTGATATTGGCACTGTAAGAGGTTGGCTCGTTTTGCAGCGCAGGCAGCAAATGCGACTTTGCTTCGAATATGTACGTCGTAGAAAAATATGTTTCGGGGATGTGATAATCCAATAGCTGACAATAACTTGTGGCTTTTATGGGAATATAAGCCACGCGAAAAGGTTAAGTACACTCAAAGGCTGTGCGTGTCAAATATGTGCCCACTCATGCCTTATAACAAGCACCAAGATTTAAGTTAATGAAACTACGGGAAAATGAATGGTCAGCTGCAAGTCAGGAATAAATAGAATAGTCGTACGGGAATGGAAAAAAAACAGTGAAGCTTCTGAAATGCTAAATACGTTTGTTTAAGCAAAGTAGTATTCACCAGACCAACTAGATGCGAAATTCACTGATATTTCGCAAGACATGGAGAAAGGCGGCGGAGGAGGGGGACGTACGCTCAGCTATCGTTGTTTACAAATGCGAAGCAAAATAAAAAACGTTTTAGTAATCACACACACAAGCTACGTGTTCACTTTTCGTTTGTTTTTCGCCTTCAACGAATGGCTGATCACTCGGCGGACGCATTTTTTGAAGAATACAGAGTAGGTAGTTCACAAGCGATACGAGGTGTCATTGGGAGAGTTGATTGATTGATTGTAGGTTTTAACGCGCTGACGCAACAAGGGCGATGAGGCGCGCCGATAGTGGAGGGCTCCAGATAAATTTTGACCGCCTGGAGATCCTTAACGTGCGCCGAAATCTCGTACACACGGGCTCTTTGGTAGAGTGTGGTATCTGATCAGGCTCTCTGATTTCGGTTTATTCTAGATTCTCCCTGTGTCATATGACGATGTTTCAAGAAGAGTTTAGCCGCGGTCGCGGACTACTCTATAAGCCCGTCTCTGCGCTTCTCGTGGAGGATAAATGTAACAGATGAATCTTTGCGAGCGCTCACCTCGGGGCAAGACGACCCAGCATTAAATTTGTCGTCGTGTGCTGACTCCCGAGTATAATTTTGCATTATCCATCGTACTTCTTTCGTATAATGTTTGTGAAATTTATGCCGCATTGGCTTGTTCGGGGTAGTGATCAATATAAGCGTAACTTGCGTGCAGTCAGGTATGAGTGCTCCTCTAGATTATGGAAGCGCACAAAGCCGATTCCCATCGTCCTGTGTATGGCCGCAACATGACTATCGGAGGAAGCACAGCTTATGGAGACACTGCCACTAAATTTCAGGGCAGCGGAATTGCAATCAGCTCTATGCAGATTCCGGCTCCGGGACGCCGACCTGTGACACACACCTGGCGCTTATTAAGACCGAATTTACCACAACAAGACCGCGCCACAAACGTTTATACTCTCGTAAACACACCACGCTTGCAAACGGAGTGGCTGCTCCACATTATTCTGTATTTCGAAGGCGTAAATCGCTGTCTTGAACGATCCCCAAAAGCAACGGCGACAGGGGGAAGCGGACCGGAGACTCCCGCGGCTGCTTTCGAAACGGGCCGCTAGGGGGATTTCAGTGTCGACAAGTGTCGACAAGTGTCGACAACTTAAATGTACGACGTCTCTTCATCTGTTTCTATGTGCTTTTGGAACGTTCGTTAGAACGAGAGCCATTTTATCCCCCTAATTGCTCTAGTAATGCTATTATACTTTACTGCACAGAGTGATACACCTACTAATGCCAGGTTTTCCGGAAAGTGCACTGCAACGCTGTCAAACTTTGCAGAATAAAAATTTAGTGCGATTCCATTCTGTGAAGAAGGATGCTGTACACGGAGTTCACACACAAAAAACAGTTTGTAATTTGCTATTGAGCATACATCACCTGAATGAAACTTGGAAGGACCCGAGCACTAGTTTCGCGGACAACTATGGAGATGTCAGCTTCCCTCCTGTGTCTTATGCATCTTACTGTTTGTATAACACAACTCAATCCTCTCGACTCCTGAGATGACACCGGACAGGTCGCATTCGGCCGTTTGATGTTCACGTTTATACCTCCCACGTGCAGGACATGTAATCGTGAGGGCATGAAACCTATACCTTCGCGTGCACGCCCATCCCCCTACCAACCTGTGCATGCCGGCAACCGGTTATGTACGCGTTTTTAGAAGTGAAAGAAACCGCCGGAAACGTCGCTCTGAAAGCCATTTAAGCTGGACAAGTAATATTGGGTTACGCCGGCGCACTAAGCGAGCGAGTAGCCGTTCATCCGGGAGGGATTCGCAGCTACTCGACTAGCTGGAATTTGAGGCGGCAACGGCGGCGGCAGCGGCTTTCCGTGGTTTTCGCGCCTATTTGCACATCTGTCAGGCCGACGCTTCATCAATTCCCGGTCTTCCCCAGAGCGAACGCTAAGCGTCCGCCTCATAGCGAGTTAAACCTGGAAGGCGTTGAGCTGTATTTTACCGGACAAACATGTGGCTGTCCATTTGCCTCCGCCGTCCTAGGCGTCTCAAGGGGTATTCACACGACGGAGAAATCCGCCGTGTTGCTCCTAAGAGTGCGCGCCACGTGACCCCGATGCCACGGTTGCTCTCTAGTGCGCCGCTCCGATCGGAGGTCGGAGTTTCAGCTCGCGAGCTACAAATTGTCCGATGCTTGGCGGCGGAGACGGCGGAATTTCGTCGGCTCGTCGGGAAGCTGGCCGCCATTCAAGTTCTAGAGCTGTTACATTCGCTCCATTTTCATTGCTTTTTATTACACTGGACGCGATAATGCGCCTGCACGGAGGACAGGCGCACTGAAAGAGCCGCGTACACCACCAGCACGGTGGCTGGGCGAGCGGCGCCCGCAAAGTGGCGTAGGCCGCCGCAGGTTGCCCTGAAACACTCCAACCCAGACCCAAACCGCCAGATTACGGGGAACAGCTGACATACCGCATGGAGCCATGACACTTTCACGTTTAAATCTCCCAATCGGCACAACCGGCATGTCATCGGTAGCGACATGAATCCCAGCTATGCGTGCCCGCCTCCCCCTTCTTAGCCCAACCCGTGCGCGCATTAACTGGCAACCGGTGATGGGCGCATATTCAGGCCTGAAATACTCCGGCGTGAATGTCGTTCGGAAGCCTTTATAGCAGAAGAAGAATTATGGGCTCACGCCGGCCTTCCAACTGGGCAAGTGGCTCTTCAAGAGTGAGGGATTCGCATCTACACGGAGAGGTGGAATTTGAAGGGACAACGGCGATGGCGGTATTCGGTCGTTTGTACGCCCAGTCGCGCTTGTGTTTACTCTTCGCAATCGTCTGATAACGGCGCTACCGGCGTAGTCAACCGATTGCGCAACTTGTGAAAGAGGCATCCGTGGTGGCAGGGGAATAACAGTTGTGATAGAGGGGTCGGCGGTGGCGAGGAGGAGCCCGCAGAGGCGCCGAGTAGAGCGGCTTCACAGGGATGCGGAATGAAAGCTGGGGGTGGTCATACATATACAGCTTAGGAGTAAAAAGTTCGATTGCTGCTACTAAAGCAGTGGTAACGGCGCAGCTATACGAGCCGCAACATTACATTGGCGGTCCTAGCGCCTGACTGCTCAAGGACGAAATACATCACGTATGCTTCCCAACGCGAAGGAGGCGAGTATAACGCCTCTCTGCGTAATAGCTGTATTACACAGGAATACCCATAGCGACAGTGGTGAGCTGTTCGCATGGCTTTGCAATCCCATTTTATCTCCACCGTTTATGTTATGCGGCGTGACGCGACAGGCCGCACCGAACTTACTCGTCAGGCCGCCGCGGCTCTCCGCTTGCTCCGCGTATACAGCCTGCCACCGTAAAATGAACCTGTTACACGTCGCCTCGAGCTCTGATAAGCGTTGGCGACAGCCCTCACGTATAAAGACGTATGGCCCAGGGGCAAGTGCGCTAAAACAACGTAGCATGACCTGTACACACGGCTGGGTGGTGCTCCCAGATAAGGCATGAGTAGGCAGCGAGCAACCGCAGAGAGCACAACGAGGCAATTCACGGCATCCCTCTCATCCTCGCGGACGGCGCTTCTCCGAATTCGCTATCGGATTTTCCTAAGAAGCCCCGAACAACAGAGGCGTCGCCTTGTGGACCAATGAGTATATTGTGGGTCAAAGAGCACCTTGTATCTCTGGTTGCGGCAAATTGCCGCGCAAACACACCAGTGGGACCGGAAAGAAATCACTGTGCTGTACGGACGACGTCGTGATGGCCGGCCTGCCGGCTTTTACGGCCTTCGGCGAAATCTCGAGATGAAGGTGGTGGCACAGAAAACCCGTTCTTTTGGGCCCTTAGCTGGTGAATATTCGAATGTGTAGGAATACTCGCGGTCTATTACTACACATACATCCAAAGGGCATTCTCTCTTATAGTAAAGATAGTTTAGCAACAATAAAGAAAATGGGAAGCTGCAGAGACACCAGAAGTTTTTTGATTCCTTAATTCAGCGGACCATTGTGAGCTCGACTAGGAATAGCTGCTTTTAAACTTCCCATGTAGGTGTATTAGGCTATGCCACTTGCTGACAGAGCAAAAAAAGTAGCTCAAACATCGGTTCCTCGTAGTCACCGTCAAGAAAAGCTGGATGCCAGGTCATTCACCCCACGTGTTGTAGTTTTCCCTGGAGGGAATATGGCGACAAATGAGCAGTGCACGATACGGACATCAAATATATACAGTTGCGCTCACTCATTTCTGTCTAAACGTCATTCAGTTTAATTCGTGAATTCCAGTGCTACGCCATTAAATTCATACACCAGATAATCTAGCGCCACCCGCCAAGAGCCAGGAACAGAATAGCAACGCCGTCTAATTTACTTCAAGCGCAGTCCGACGTAGTTAATGTCGGGAGAAGTTTGTTCAAACGGCCGGATTGGCTCATGCCTGAAATGTGGTAATGTTCGAAGATTTTGGGGGTGCTACGATTCAGCGCGCCGCTACCCTGTTCGCGCGTGCTAAAAGTTGGTGTAGTGTGGGGTAGTTACCCTGTGCTTTGCCGGAAAGCCTACTTTCCTGGAACACGGGCGCCCCATGCCGCGGCTGTTGCAAAATACGGGAAAAGCGGGGGCATGTATAAATCTGAACCTGCGATCAGACTCGGCTCGTCGAGATCTCTCACACTCAACGCACGCTGCTACCGTAGGTTTTCAAGAACCCGGGAAAAAGTGTTCGTGAGCCTTGTACTGTGTTCGAGCCGTGTGAAAATTAGAGGTGGGCCATTGATCGATTTACTTTCCGATTAATCGATCTGTGCTTTATTGTGCTGTGTTGTGCTGTGATTGTGCTGTGCTGTAATTCTGTGAATCGATCTGTGCTGTGATTAATCGATCTGTGCTTAACCGGTCAATCGACTGAAGTCATGAGTAAAATGAAACATAGAGTGAAGTGTTCGAAGTCTGCGCAACGCAAGCGTGTCCAGGATAATATTTGTGTCAGGTAACCCGCCTTACGTCAGAACAGAAAATGATGCAAGCTGTTACGAATGAATGGGCAGAGAGAGAGAGAGAGAGAGAGAGAGAGAGAGAGAGAGAGAGAGAGAGAGAGAGAGAGAGAGAGAGAGAGAGAGAGAGAGAGAGAGAGAGACAGAGGAATACGGGCTTTATTTGAGACCTGTACGAGAGCACTCTTGCTTTCTGTCTCAGTGCTGGCCTGTGAGGGTGGTTGGGTCGTCAGGGAGGGGGTGGGATGGTGGGAGTGTCTGCAGTAGTTACCCAATACGGCCCTTGGACCCTCGTTGGCATAGACAAACGCGGCGATAGAGGTCCCTAACAAAGTGAGCGTGGTGATGTCCTGCGTTAAAGGTAGCACTCAGTCGAAGTACGACGTCGGGCGAATGTCCTCGGGGAGCGTATGAAGCGTGCGAGCACGGAATAGAGCGTAATATTGACAGTCCCAGACCAAATGTGCGGCCGTTGCAGGCACGCAACACTGCAGACAGAGTCCTTCGGTGGGGTCATTGCCGTAGAATTTGTGCCGAAGCGCGGGGGAGAATGCGGTGTTGGTGGCAAGGCGGCGAACCAATGTCTGTGTGGCCCGCGGTAACAGGGGGGTACAGGGCGCTCATGCTGTTCGGGGTGGTCTTCCCTATCCTCACGAAGGCGCCGGAGTATCTGTCGGCGTCTCTGTTGTGCCAGTGCTTTCCTGACAGCGACATCGGGCGGGCTCGCATTACTGATGGGCAATGCTTTCAGCGAGGTTCGTTGTCCGCAACTCGCGCATCGCTGTGAGCCCACTCATTGCCCTCAATACCCGAATGGGCGAGTGGGGGGGGGGGTGGGGGGGGAGGAGGGGGGGAGGGCACCCAAGCAATGGAGTCGGTTATGTTGAGGTAAGAATGTACATCCAGGAAAAGAGCGACCAAGGTGCCGAGGATTCCTGGATATGATGACGACGTTCCGCTGACATCTCCTGCAGATGTTGTATGTGCGAGCAGAATCAGTGAAGAGCAAAAGCTTGTGTGGTATGTCCCTTGGCTCGAAAGTATTTCTCTCCCACCGTGCAGCATGGAGGAGGGCAAGTGAATCGATGTGTGTTATGTCGGCGCTGGCGGAACTTGTAAGGAGGCTCGCATTAGCGACGCAATGGGTGGTGTCAACCGAGACCACCGCACAAACGTGCACTAGGCCACTTTCGTCCTCCTGCACAGTATCATTTCGAGGGGGCACCGAAGTCACTGCCATACCGGTGTATACGATGGTATGAGTGACGGGCGATTTGTTCATGACGCTAAAATTGTGCGCCTTGGCAAAGCGGCGCCGTCTGGCTGAATTCCAAGGCAGGCGGCCCATGCCACGAGGAAGCGGCTTGCCGTCTTTCAAGGGAATGCTCACAGCCCGGTGAGGGGGTGAGGAGGGTAGACCAACAGCCATGGTGGGTAATATCCCAAGCTCGTCTAAGATGAAAAGTCCCGAGTTAGTGCTGCTAAGGTGGTCCCTCTGGGCTGAGAGGGCTTGCTCGGCTAATTCCGACAGCAAATTCATCCCACCATGCCCATAAAGCTTACTTGGGGGGGGGGGGGGTGTATTTCGGCCACCCGGTAACAATCCGTTTGGCCTCACGGTTAATCTTCTCTAGTTGCTCTTGCTGCCGGCGGGTAAAGACATGGTAGTTGTAAGCGTAGAGAATGCGCGCGTTGATTATAGCTCCTACGAGCTGCCATGTCTCCTTCTCTCTCGTACCCCAATTTATACTTGTGATTCGTCGAATGAGATGCAGAAAGGACTTGCACTGCGTGGTGACTTTCTTTACCCATGTCGTGCTTTTACCAACTTGGTCAATGTATGCTCCTAGAACCCTAATTGAAGGTTTCCTGAGTATCCGTTGGCCTGCCATGGAGTGGTAAAAATAGTTCCCAATAGCCTCGGTTTTCATGAACGGGCCATTGAGAACTACCACGTATTCAGTTTTTTCAGCAGGCGCAGTCATTCCCATTGTCTGAAGGTAAGTGTTAATGACATCTCGGCCAAGCTGTAATGGTTCCTCTTAAACAGGTGCTCCAGTCGTAGCTTAAATGGTGATGTCATCAGCGTAGATGGCGCAATTTAATGACGGAATTTCCTCAAGCAAGGGCGGGAGGCGTGCCATTACGAGATTGAAGAGAATAGGCGAGAGGACGGCACCCTGGGGTATTCCAACCCTGTTTGGGCAAGATGGTCCGATGTATTCTCCCACTTGCACTCTGTAGGTTTGATTGTGCAGGAAATTTTTAATGAATTTAAGCATATGACCACGTACTCAAGCAACTTCTGCGCTTTCTATCGCAGCTTTGTGTGGGACGGAGTCGTAGGCCTTACGAACATCCACCGCTGCCACAGTCCATGTCTGTACTGAGTGAGCACTGAGGACCTGGTGATGCAGCATGAGCAGAATATCCTGCGTGCTTAGGCCTAGGCGGAAGCCGATTTCATGCGAGTGAAACGTAGCAGTTTTCTCAAGCTGCCAATTGAGGCGCTCTAGAACCATGCGTTCAACCAGTTTACAGAGGTTGCTCGTGAGGGATATGGGTCTGAGATTGGCGAGGTCATTCGGTGGTTTTCTGGGTTTTGGGATGGGTTTGACAAGGGAGTACGCCAGGCATCGGGAAACGTGCGTTCATCCAAACCAGGTTAATACCATCCAACAGAAGGCGTAAGGAAGATTCTGGGAGGATCCGAGAGTTCTGCGACGGTGACGTTGTCCAGGCCTCGGGCGCTACGAGGATTCGCCCTTGCCAAAGATGCGTGGAGCTCGGTCATAGAGAATGGCTGATCTATGTCTGCCAGGCTTGTAGAAAGGTGGTCGTCGGACTTCTCTGGTACTGAGTTCCGAGAGTATATTTTCGGTTCAGACAAAGTCGCTGGCTGGGGGGAAAATACATCGCCTGCCTGGAGGGCCACGTGAGCTTCGGATATTTGCTGGCGAAGGGCGACTGCTTGGGCAGCGGTGGGTTTTTTCGTTTTTCCTTGCCAGATACGAAAAAGGTGCCACATTTGGGGCTCATTCATACTACAAATAAAACGCAAACATATGTCACGCCACCTTCCCGAGGCAAGCTTAGCCGCGTAATCGCGTGTCTCAGCCGTTATATGGTTGAGGCGACGGCGCAGCCAAGACGATTTTCCTTGCTTCCTGTATTCGCGCAAGGCATCGAGGCGTTGGCAACATAAGTTGGCGAGGTGAACATCTGGCGCCGGAGAGCCCTCCGTAACGTAAAACTGCCGCCGGGTGGCCAACCGTTTCGCTTTGTTAATCATTTGTAGAAGTCGTTCCAGGCGTGTTTCCTCTGGCTTGTCGTATAAAGTATCGACGAGTGTAGCCTCTAACGTGTCGCGAAACCTATCCCAATAAACTACGCTTGAAGCGTATTTTGCAGATTGTCTGGCATGACCACGGAGCCGAAGAAAGATGGGAAAATGGTCACTCCCCACGTATCCGCACGTAATTCCCAAGCGATAGATTTGGGCTTAATCGTCCAAATAAGGTCCGTTGTTGTATCGCCTTGGCGGACATGTTGATTAATACGTGTGGCACAGTCGGGGTCATTAATAAGCGTGAAGTTATTGTCCTCCATCGCACGAACTAGGCTTGTGCCGTGAAATGTGTCAGCTCTAGCTCCTCAATGTGTGTGGTGCGCATTGAAATCGCCGCCAATGACAAACAAAGCACCAGGACGCGTCTTCCGGATGCTGTCCAGCCAAAACCAGTCAATTTGAGCGGGTTTCCGGACCGAGGGGCGGACGTAGACAGACACTACCGTAGTCGGACGGACGGAATGGGCAGGATCGCGCGGAGATCAATGAGCCGGGCTACTGTCTAAACAAACACACGCATTCTATTGAAAAGACAATCCAAACGGGCAGGTACGCAAAGCGGGAAAACAAGACTCGGATTTACAAGACTCGGATGGACTAGCGAGGAACTGGTCCACTTCAGTCTGCTGTGGCTGGCACGGTGGATGGAGTGGAGACGGAGAGACGGGGGCGGTGGCTTGGAGGAGTCGATGCGAGGCGACGGTGTCCGTGAGGCTGTTGAGATCTGTGCGCCGAGGAGCTGCAAACCGGCGTTATGGTCCCACGACGTCAGTATATTATCTCTATGCCCACGATGAAGAGCGTGGCGGTGCCGATGACTAGCGGTGGATGGACGGCCGAAAGAAGGACTCACTGCCCGCACCCCGCGTCACTTGCACACCGCTCACTCGTGGGCCAGACATCGGCTTCTGCCGGCGGCATCCAGCGCTGTGGTCGGGCGTATTCGCCGCGACGGGTGATGACTTGGAAGGAAGCGCCGCCGACGGTCCTCGGGCCTACACCACGAGGGCGCAGTCCTGCTGCCATCTTGGCCGACCACTTCCGAACTGCTTCCTCCCTCTTCTCCTTTCGCCTGTCTCGACAGACAGGCGAAACGCGAAAATGGCTGTCTGTCGAGATTTTGGGGCATGTTAAAGGGACAGACAACCGATTTTTGTGGAGTACATGTTGCCTAGGACATATGAAAGCCAGCGTTTTATATCCTGGGTAACCACAATGACTGTCGAGATAAACAGGCGGAAATAGTTTTAATTTTAATAGTTTTAACACGTGCAATAAAATGCCGAGAAAGAAATCCCGATTATATTCAACGGAACCAAGTTAAACCGAGTGACAAAACAGAAGTTCTTAGGTGTTTGCTTTCAAGAACAACTTTCGGGGAATACGCATATTGCTCACCTGTGCACCGAACTCTCTAAAAGTATAGGCTTCATATATAGAATCGGCCATTTGATACCACTGTGGTTGAAACAAAACTTATATAATGCGCTCATTTATTCGAAACTATGCTACGGTATTTTGGTGTGGGGGACCACAACTAAAACTAATTATAACAGGCTCATTGTATTGCAAAAAAAGAATGTTGCGCATATATTTAGATTATCATGGCTGTCACGCAGATTTGAGGACAAGTCCTTTATTTACTGAATATTAAATGCTTCGAGCTAACCAAATCTATTACATGAAGGTTCTGCACACCATTTATAAGCAAAAGACCCACAATCAAGTTAACAATAAATCTTCTGGCTACGATCTCAGGCATACAATACGGCACACTCCAAAAGTAAGAACGTACTATGGTGAGCAATATTTCCTGTACCAGTCAACCGAAATATTAAATAAATTGGGAGAAAAATTAAACTTCGACGCCAGTGAACTTGCGTTTAAAAACAAGTCAAAGAAGTGTTACTTAAGCAAAACGCTTGCAACGGTGATATATAATTAAGGGTTTGAAATATATATCTACGTGTTGATTTTGATTGATTGTGGGGTTTTACGCGCCGACGCAACGCAGGCGATGAGGCGCGCCGTAGTGGAGGGCTCCGGATTAATTTTGACCACCTGGGGATCTTTATCGTGCGCCGAAATCTCGTACACACGGGCGTTTTTGCTTTTCGCCTAAATCAGAAAAGCGGCCGCCGCGGCCGGGAATCAACCCCGCGACCTCGTGCTCAGCAGCGCAATGCCTTAGCCACTGTGCCACCGCGGCGGGTATCTACATGTTCCCCTAAAGGTAGAAATTAAAAACAATTACAAACAAAAATACATTCATACGTAATTGTGACATAGTAGTGTAACTGATGAAAGTTGATGCGGACGAATTACTGCGTTTATGTGGACATCGTGATCCCTTCGTGAATTTTAGACCTATGCTTTGTATAATACATAAAAGTGTAGTAATGACTTTGCTATGTGCTATTTCTCTATTACGATTGTGCTATCATGCTTAAATTTGTGACCAGATGTGTTGTTATGTAAGATGTAAATCGGGTGGCTGAGGCCTCTGTCAGGTCACGTTCGCCTTTAGTCTCAGCCTGCCCTTGGTTTCTGCCAAGAAATAAAAATCAAATACTCAAATACTCGAATTTCGCACTCAAATTTGTTAAGCCTGAAAGGTGGCGCCATGTAGTGTCTATACGTGACACTACGTTATGTGCCTAAGCAACTCCGTCTTTTTCAACGCCTGATTCGATTTGTTTGATTGTGGGGTTGTGGCGATGAGGCGCGCCGTGGCGGAGGGCTCTTCCAAATTAATTTCGACCACCTGGGGATCTTTCACGTGCGCCGAAATCTCGCACACACGGGCATTTTTGCTTTTCCCCTCCATCAGAAAAGCGGCACCCGCGGCCGGGAACCGAACCCGCGACCTCGTGCTCAGCAGCACAACGCCTTAGCCACTGAACCACCGCGGCTGGTCAACGCCTGATTCAAGAACCGCATAAGGGAATAGGAAAGCCCTTAGCGAAAAGATGCCGTATTTTTAATGTATTTTGAATGCATTTAATACATATATTAACTTTGTATTTATTCTGCATTATTTTGTCCGCATTCCAACTGCATTTCGAATACATTTACAATGTATTTAAAATGTACCTCAAAAATACGTAAGCAGTGCATGAAAAATATATATTTAATGCATTTTAAATGCATTAAAAATGCTCAGAAAATGTAATTTTAAATACGTGCAAAATGTATTAGTAATGCATTTTAAATGCACAGAAAATACTTCTTCAAATATACCCAAAATGCGTTACTAGTGTATACTAAATAAAACCTAAATACATTGAGAGATACCATGGCAATGTGTCTTAGGTGGAATTGTTAACGTTCAACTATATATAGAAACTATCATATTGTGGTTTCAAAAAGTTTAATAGGCACTAGGCTAAAAATATGCTCCATTGTGAAAATGTAAACCGGCCATGCTCGGAATGCGGGCCAGCAAATGACTGAAAAGAACAGCATGTATGCGCACAAATTGGCAGTTTGAAAGTTTTTTATTGTACACCTCAGTCGAGTGGCCAATTTCGCCATTACTAAGTAGCAGTAATGAATGCCTTTCAGCCACCTCGGTAGCCAGCGCAGATGAAGCGTTGTGCGTCAGAGTCTTCGTACTTCGGATTCTCCACGCTGGAAATTTCACCAGCAGCTGCAGTGAAAAGAAAATGGGAAAATATTAGTGAAACACTTTTTTTAGAGGCAAATAAATGTCAAATCAATTAGGCCTTTTCTCTAGCCGTGCCAACGTCCCTCGCGAGCAAGGATTTTTTAGTTTCCCCTTGAGAGAGAAAAAAAAAAAAACCCGCCGTGAAAACAATGCCCCTTTGAAGGACGTAAGACAATTTATGTAATGGTAAGCATAGTTTATATTGTCATGCGGCATCGGATCTTCAATACCATTTTTAAGAAAGAATGGTGGCCGGGAAGGGGGGGGGGGGGGGGAGGCTTATGTTTGGAAATTGTCTAGGGATAAAAATTAGCGAAAATTAGGAAAAAAAAAGACAGAGCTAAGATAACAACGTTACCAAACATGCAAAAGAGTTCTTAGAGTTATGCTACTACTTCTCTTTCTTAGGCGCTTGAGTTAACTTGAAACGGTGGCAATTCTAGTTTTCCAACTAACTAGGACAAAACTGGTCTGTGACCTCCCAGGACGCTAATAAAATAAGATAGGCAGTAATCTTATTAACTACAACTATTGTTATGTGTTCCATATTTCGGCGTCACCTTCTTCGGAGATTACGTTCTAAAAAAATAGTGCGCAGCGAAACAATTTAAAAATGCATGGGCAGGATTGCAGTAGAAAGCTTACATAAATGTCATTAAATTGGCGTGTGCACTCAACAATGCTTTCAAAGGAACGGCAAAGTAAGGTTATTTCAAAAAACAAGAAAAATTTCACGCTGTCCTTAAAATAACAAGCTCTTATATCGTAGGCACCTAACCGAAGCAATTAAAACAAGCAACGCCAGAACACGTGTATTTGTGCTTGCACACACATGTAATTTTTTTGCTCTCCGCCGCACATCACCAGCAGCTAATTTTATACTTTTTGCTGCACACAGAAAACGCCATCATTTAATTAGGGAGCAATGCGGAAAATAATTGTAAATGCTCGCGTCTTTAACATACAAAAAAATATAAACACCTGTTAGCTTCAGGGACCATCAAGTAAAAATAGTTGCTTCATAAATACTCGTGACACCTAAAAGAAACTCGTTTAAGTACACCCTTTAGACGCAAATGGGAAATTGAGGCTTCTAAACACACACAACCGCCAAGCTGCCCATGCTGTTTTCGGTGCCTTTGGGCACATTTCTGAAATTTTCCGGTGGCGTGGTCCAGCGTTAGCGCGTCGGGTTCCGCGTGTCTGTCACTCACGAGCGGCCGAAGGGCCTCTCGGAACGCGCACACGTGTTCGTGAATGCGCTACGAAATGAATACAGCAAGGAGGGAAAAAGTTGCAAGGAAACACAAAAGAGGAAGGGGCCAACGTCCTGAAGTTTCGCTGGGGGGAGCAATCCAAGGAACAAAAAGAGACGAACCCGCCCGGGTGACCCGTTCCGGGAACCGAGGGGTCTCGCGCAGGGAACTGGTTGCCTGCCTCGAAGTCCCCCTCCCCACCCGCATTCCTTCTCCTTCCTTCCTTTGCTGGTTCTTGGTTCTGGGTGGCGGTAGGAACAGAAACTGATTGTAACTTAGCGGCTACTCTCATACAGTTTGTCTTAGATGGACAAATAATTTGTAGTCCCTGGGCATGAAGCACCTTCGCTACTGCCACATGCACCAAAAATTACGTGGGTTGCTTTTAACACTTTTGGTCACTTCGAAACAGACGGCATAAACTCTTTCATGGCTTTAGTTGACAGAACGGCGACATGCGACCGACAAAAATCGCGAAGGCTGCTCGGATTCCCGCCGTATGGCCCGGCCACGCGCATTAGTCGGATGAATGTATGCCACAAACTGGCTTCCTTCCCCGTACGGCGGCTGCTGTGAACATGCGCAGCTGTGAGCGGCTGCTGCGAACAGAAAACAAAAGAAAGCTGCGTCCCTGGATACACTTCGCAAATTTCTCAAGCGCGTAAACATGGACGGCGGACTTTCTGTGAACAGGCTGTGCTAAAAACGTTCCTGGCGGTTATGTGTTTAATGCAAGTGTTAGTCCTCAATGAGTACTCGATCTACAAGGAAACTCGTAGCAACAGTCCCCCGTCCACTCAGCAGGGCCGGAGCTAAAAATTAAGCGCCAAAAAGGAAAGCACTAAAATCAATTTTTTTACGTCTTCTTGCTGTCTTTGATTTGTGAGTACATTCCCTTGCACGGCGTAGTTACGGTAGGAAATCTTGCTCGCAGGTGGAGGTAAGCTTAACAACCACGTGCGGATTTTATAAAGGGCATTAGCACTCTTCGATTGCAAGGCAAACATACGTCAATTAATTGTAGTGTGACACCGTACGCGCAAATAGCCGGTATATCGTGCTTACCTTGGCTAGACGGCCAACGCCGCTGCAACGCGCCGTCCAAGCAGACTGCGTCCACCCGACGACCGCGCGTTGAGGAGTCCGAAAGAGGACAGGCAAAAAAAACGCAGCGAAGGCAGACAAAACGTGAAGGCGGGGTGCGCCGCTCAGCTCGCGCCGCAGGTGCCGGGCACAGAGGAGGAGGTAGTGAGCGGCAGTGAAAGGCGCCGAGCTGCTCGCCCTCCCAAGCATAGCCAGGGTTGTCCATCTAAGGCGAATATTTTTCAGAAAAAGAAAATTTTCCAAGCCTCCACAGCGATACCGTCGTAACAACGCTGGCAAAGTGCAAGTGTTTTCGTACATATATATACACGTTGAATTCGATGTTTTTTCTTTGCCGATTGCGTTGGAACACCGCCGCTTACATATGTACGCCGAGTTTCTCTCTAATACGCAGAGTTATGTCTGCTTTAGACAGCGCAGTAACTGAGAGTATCTCCCTCAGTTTCTTTTATTATAAGTAAACATCGAGGAGAAATACTCAGTACGTTTTTTCATTTGAGATGTATTTTATCCGGCACTTCAGATATGCTTTACGTGAATCTTACAATTCAGCAACTGAAGCAGCGCCTGTAGTGTACTCGAAATGTATTTCGGCAATGCTTTATGAATACATTTAAAATGTATTTTCTATAAGTATTTTTCATGCATTGAGAGTGTATTTCTACTATGTTCGTTCGACAAACGTAAAAGGCATTTGAAATGTATTTCGAATATATTCGGAGTATATTTCCATGCTTCAGCACACTTTTAAAGTATACTCAGAGTGCTGCTCTAAATGTAGTTAGGTAAGTGTATTTTTATAATATTTACAGTGCATTTACACCATGATCGTTTGGCGGGAAGAAATACATTTTCAATATATTCTGAATGCCTTAAGCACACATTCGGGAGGTTCAGTGCATTTTTAATCTATTTGGAAGGTACTTAAAAGCACTGTATTTTTCCCGTATTTTTAATAATGTATTTTCAATATTTACTAAAAATTGAGAAAATGCAATTTTTAATGCACTTAAAATACATTTACAAATACAAAGCATATTTGAAGTGCACTTCAAGCGTACTCGTACGTATTTCAAACGTATTACTTTTCGCTAAGGGAGGTTCCACTTTATTGTAGGTTTAGGCGCGGAAAAGTGTTTAGATACCTTATTTAACCTCACGTTTTATCAGAAGTGTGTTGCCGCACGTCTCACTGTCATGGTTGGCAGCATTCCTTTTTTTCGGGGCACGTATGGCTGGTAGATCTAAAAATTCCGATTTCAAAGTTCTAGGACGCTATCAACAAAACTGTTTCGGGTTAAGCTGTTGAAAACGATGCCCTTTCATTTGGGACAGAGAAAATATACTCAACAAAAGTCGGTTGTCTGTCCATTTAGAGATGCCCAGGTGGTCAAAATGGATCCGGAACACCCCCCCCCCCCCCTCATCCCTCAACGACGCGCCTCATAGCCAGGGGGTTCCTTCGGTGCATTAAACCCGACCATTAGTCACTCAAGAGTGCTCAGAGATGATAGGGACTAAAACTTCCACCTGGTAGGCAAGCCAGACGGGAAAATGGCTACTCTTCACACAAATGCACACTGTATAAAAAAATTGCGAACGGGCACTCACATCGTTTTACCGCTGTAGAAACTAATTCTGGCGTAAGAAAACCATGATTAATCGGCGCCCCCTGTAATGACGGCGACTTCCGACGTTCCCTGTTGTGGAAATAGTGCTAATGATGAACGCAGTGATAAGCGTCCGAAACATAAAGACAACACAAAGAGCGCTAACTTGCAACTTTCCGTGTGTCTTCTTTATGTTTTCGTCTCTCGTTAGGTGCAGTGCCTTTAGTACTAACTCGCCCGCACTCCTACTCTGATAAGCGTCCCGCCCGCACGAGCGCCATGATGACATTGACCTATACTCACCTCATTTGGAACGTCGGCGAATGGGCCGAGGATAATATTGATATTACTGTTACTTTGACATGTTAAGATTATTACTGAAAAGTATTTAAGCGAAATCAAGGACTTATCCGCCCAAACAACAAGAAGCAGTGCGCAGTAACGACAACGACGTTCACCTTTGGGCCGTCCAGCAAGCCCGGGGTGATCTCGAAAACCACAGACCAGGCGGCCCGGCAACGGGATGCGTTGGCGCTGTGCAGAGTAACAACAAAACCTAGGTTATACCTAGTATAATTATATCTAAATAAAGTTATACCTTAACTTATAACCTAACGTTTTTATTCTTAAACTACCGCAACGGTTTAATTGATTATTTAACCGATTAGAGCTCGCCGATTACGTGGGTTAAAATTTTTAACCGACGCCCAGCCCTATTAATAGCCCTAGTAAATATATCTGAAACCGACTTTCTATGTCACGTGCATCGCCGCTATAACCTTTTCCTTGTTTTTCACATTTATGGTGGTTGGTTAGTGCCATGATATCAAGGCACGTCAGTCTATCGAGAAGGCTCGCGTGTTTCTTATTTTTCCTGCTTATGTTTCATAGTTTTTCTTTGAGCCTTTAGGAGCATTGCTTACCACTATCAAGTAAAAAGGTTCTCTGCTGTGCCAGTCAGTTGGGGAGCTTGCAGCACGTGATGCATTTGTTTTCAGAAGCATGAAAATGCTGACTGAACTTCAGGGGATCAGAGAACGGTTCATTTAAGCAAAACTTCGCCCATCAGAAATCCCGCGGTTAAACCACGAACGAAATTCGACAACGCTCGATTTAAAAAAAATACAAGAAAACTCAGCACGTCTAAGGAAAAATATGGACATTTATTTGTTGCCCTGAGCATCATGTCAGAGATTCTTCACATTGCAGCAGTTTAGAGAAATGAGTTAAACTTCTGTATTTTGCTGTTCAACAAGATGGTATTTATAAACTTGGCGAATACGCCAGAGTGCTCGTCTCCCCGCGATCCTGCTGGAAGGTGCAAACTCTTTCATAGGTCGGAGCACTCGATAGTATAGACCAGGGGACGGCAACCGGCGGCCCGCGGGCCGCAAGATGCTTGCCGGGCATTATTATGTGGCCCCAGGCACGATGTCAAACCCCACCCCCCCTCCCTTTGTTACTTTTTTTACAGCGGAGCGGTTGTTATTGGACGTAAGTTCGGTGTCGCAGAAAACTACCCGAGGGGACCACCGAGAGCTCGTGAGCGCGTGCCTCGCGGTGACCGCCGACAGTCCCCGGCACGCGCAGTGACAAAAAAAAAACTGGCAAAAATCCCGAGCAGGGAGAAAATGCCGCGCGCTCGTTAGCGTGCGCCTGGACGACAAACAGCTAGACCGGCTTCGCCGCTTGGTGGAGAGTGCAGTTTCAGTCAAGAACACCCAGCACCCAACCGCATTTTATCTCCCATAACCCCACCCCGTTCCCTACGGAGTGATGGGAGATCTTGCTGTCTAGCCGCGCCCTCGGGAGTCAGCTTCGGCTGGTCACCAGAGCCCAGGTGGCGAAGGCTTATGGACGGAATTAAGGTGCGCCTCTTTCCTGTCCTTATTTCCTCGAGTTGTGCTTGCGCTTCACCGAAATTCCCACACCATATGGCACCTATTCCATATCCACTAGTTTATTGGCCTGACACTACTCTTATGTAGAAACCGATCAGGACGGTGTCTTGTCAAACGGGGAATGGTGCTACGGAAGCGTATGAGAGCATAGTTCAGGAGCAAGGAGGGCGTATTCTCATAGTGGTTGCAGGTGCTGTTACATTCGAAAAGACGTCTAAGAACCGAACTCCGTCGCTTCCACCATGTAGTGGTAGCCTGGTGAACGAGCGGCGAGCAGGAGAGCTGCCTCTGTACCGGATGACGAAGAGCCGAGAGTAAAACTTAACTGTTCAATGCATGGTGGTACGAGAGTAGTGATGATACAGGAACAGCAGCCCTCGGGCGAGCTTGGAACATGACCCGAGCATAGCAACACTCTTAACACGATCTGGAAGCGATCGGACACGGGTCGCCGAAAGGGCGCAAGCTATATGCAGAGCCCAGCAGCCGAAAGGACTTGGCGCACGGCGTGAAAAAAGTACAAATAAGCACAAAATACCCTCCACAGACCCCGCTACACGTTCGACAGAGCTGGTATACGCCGTGCCAGAGAGAGGGCAGGAAAGGAGGACTTCAACCATCGTCTGAGGTTTGCCGACGGCAGCCGGATTCGGCTGGTTTTCGCCATGGAGGAAAGAAAAGTTTAGGAGGGAGCATCACGTGACAATCGTGAAGCCTAGTCATAAAAAATAAAAAGGAAAAATTTACACCATCTTCCCGCGAGGGGAACCATGGGGTAGATGCGACGCATCGGGGGTTGTCGTTGCGTTATTCAAATCATCGGACGATGTCATCGGAGCGCCGGCGGCGGAACGACTGAGCGGAGCGGCGCACTTACCGCGGTTATATGCAGCGGAATGAGACAGAGCAGCGCATAGCAGCGCATAGCACCGCATGCGCATGTGTTAACCGAGCGCAAGCGCGAGCGCAAGCTGCGCGCTAACGCACAGTTGGCACGGCGACGGGAGCGAGCTGACCGCGCTGACGCACAGATGGCGCTGCGGTGAGAGCGGCGGAGCGCACAGCTGCCGCGCCGAGGATGCGGACTACGCCGCGACAACGACGCGGGGCAAGGCGAGTTAAAGAGATGCGTTGCATCTAAAACTGATGGGAGTTCCACTCTGACGTGACAGGCAAGCGGTAGTTCTTTGCGCCTCATGTGGCCCTTCGCCGACGCTGCGTGCGTGCGTCTATCCGTTTGGTTGCCGGGCCGTCCGCGTATTCGAGTTTCGGCAACGAGTCGTTGCGCGCAGCTCTGCCTGCAACCCGAAACGCGCAGCGGCCTGATCGTGCGGGCAAAGTGGTCGGATGGGAGAGGCAGAAAACATCTTTGTTTACTGAGCTTTCGGACCCGTCGAAGTTCACGCCGCAGTCGGAGAGTTGTGTGCCGCCGCCGCGTGCAGAAGTGGAGATTATCTTTTCAGCTTTGCCGCTCAGGCAAAGTTGAAAAGATCAACCCTTTCAACCACTTCTTTAACCATTTATTGCCAAGGCGCAGTCAGTCCACAATTCAGCAAGGTCCCTCCCAGGCGTAATCTAGCATTCGTTATTTTTTTCTTTTTTTCATATACGTATCGCTCCGATCGAGCGGTCCTCAGCGGACAAACAGCCGGCGTACTGCTTGCGACGCGAGGTGGTCACACCCAACATAAGGGTTCTGAACCCTTTGTTTTCCAGAGCACTGAAGTAGATAAAAACGTGCCACCACGCCGGAGCACCGAAAAGGCGAACGTATGCAAAAGCGCGTGCGAGCGAAACCAAATCTAGTCTCACCACCTCCCCGCCGACACGACACTCGTTACGTGCGATAACTCAGCAGAATGCCAAACGCAATCGTCACAGCACACCTGGCAAACACCGTGCAGCTGTAGGCCGCTCCATGCTTGTGAATGTTTACGGCGGCGCGTTCGAGTGATCCAACGTTAGAAGTGAAATGCGGCTTGCAGCTAGTGAGGGGGCTTCGTAAGAATGCGATCGAAGTCTCGCCTTGCTTTGAACAGCGACAGCGGCAGTACTTCCACGATACGAAGCTTGGAGCGCAACGCTGGCGAACAATCTTGTACGGCGCCTTCGGCGACGGCACTCGTCTCCACCTCCACCGGCAGCCAGCCGGAGCCACTAAATGCTACCGCGGGCCTGAGAGTGGTGCTTTTTCCATAATGCATTGCGCGGGAGGAGCCCGAGGAGAGGAGCCTCGGCTTCAGAGGAGGTTGGCTTGCCGAAGCTGGGCCGCCTGACGTCATGCTCCGTCCTAACATTTTTCTTCCTCCATGGTTTTCGCAACGGCCGCGGGGTGAATCATCGCCTCGAGGGCATGCGCGATGAAGAGGCTCCGTCATGTCGACACCTGTCTGATTCACTGGCTTCACCGCAACACACACGAAACATCTCAGCAATAAACGCCGGCATACAACGCGCGCACAGAGCAGCGGCGAAGCAATTCGTGCCGAATTGTGACAGTTCCTAGCTCTCGAGGGGATAACAAGAAGGTTTTTAGGACGGGCTTGAGACCGTGTATTGTGCTGTAAAAGCAATGCAGCCTTGCAGACTACGTTACTTGCAGACTACGACTATTCAGCCTTGCAGACTACGCACGTTACTGGGGCATCTTAGGACCTAAACGTACCAAACCTTAGTACAGCCTCCTCTCTAGCTTGCATTGCCGCCCCCTTCTACCCTTGTTTTCGTCGTTATACGGCTGGATCCGAGTTCTCATCAATGAGCATAAATTTTAGATGAGGTGCACCTCGTCTGGGAGCGGCAGTAGTTTGTGTCAAATCTTCAACCGCCGCATTGTTTCGCTGGAGGTTAGCAATACCACCAATAAAGCGTAAAGAAGAAAACGAAACGTCCGCTTGGCTTTTCTTTTTTTTTTGTGAGGTGAAATAGTAAATTTTGCGCGGAGAATCAGGCTCGCAAAGAGGGAAAAACAGCGACCACTGACAGAAGGCAGAGAAATAAGCGGACGACGCCTTCTGCTCCCTCAGGACTACTTCGCGCATGCTTGCTTAGGTGAAGGGGCGGGCGTTCACGCTGCCGCGCTTCGGCGTAGCCGGGGTCTCCAGAACACCGGAGAAATGGCCGACGTTGACCAGCGTCTTACGCGTCACTGCGAGGATTTAAAGCAGAAATAAAGAGGGAGTAGAAGTGCGAAACAAAGAGAAACCGGCCGTGGGTCAGACGCGTACTCCGAGCAGGCGAGAGGTTTCGACCTCTGCGAGAAAGTTGTGCGCGGTTCTTGCGAAGCCACCGCAGCCGAGCGTGGGCGAAGCAATCTCCGGCGCAGCGGCAATCTCATTTGTAGCGTTACCGCCGAGGGTCGTTTTAAAGGACGCGCGCTGTACGCGGTGGCTGCGCACCGGCAGTGGTGGCGAGGTAGGCTTATGGGCTCCGAGATTGGAGATCTCCGTTGCTGGCGTATGGCTCTCGAATCACTCTTTCTCTCCTCTCGAGCCACTCGAACAGTTGCCGACGCAGTAGACCAGCGCCGTCAAGGTGAGAATGCCTTCTCCGCGCGTTGTCACGCTGAGACTGATTGCAGGCGGTTCCTTCTCCCTTATGGTGAACATCAAAAGTTGTTTCAGTACACCCATGGTTTCTACAAACCAGACGGAAAAACTGAGGTGGGGAGGCAAGGCAGAGGCCTTCCTGTTCCCTAGTTGGTGTGGAGGCGGCCCTACTTCCCCGATCCTCATCTTCCTTCACCGCGTGGCACCGGTTCGTTCGGGTGCCCTTTTGTTTGTTCTAGACTCGCGAGCGCGTTGTTTGGTGTGTTAAAGGGCAAGATTGGGGGCAGTGGCTTTGGCAAGAAGTATTTTTTTTAAATAACTGAGAAGTTTGCACACGGCATCGAGTTGAACAAGATTGCGCGGGAGCAGCAGAACCTGGCCGGCCAGCCTTGCGAAGGGGAAGAGCGCCAGCCATCCACGCACATGGCGTGCGGTGGGGGTGCGACGGTGGTTTTAACTCGCCGGGACGCGGCAACAAATCGGTCCGGCCGGACCTGTCTCTTTCAATTTTGAGTGCGGAAATTGCCAACGCGCCACTCGCCCACCCACCCTGTTGCCTCTCTCTCTCTCTCTCTCACACACACACGCTTTCTTTTGCTCCAGTCCTCTGCCAAGGCCCGATTGCGACTCTGTTTTCCCAGTTCCACGATTGCCGGCGTGGCGGCAGCGGCAAGCACAGGATTTCTCCTGCGGGTTATAAGGGCTTGGAGCGGCGACAACGAAAAACTTGAGAGGCTTTCGAGGGAAAGCCGGGTCGCGGTTCTCAATATATAACCTCGTCGTACGGCTCCACCAGAGCGAAGCCCCTCGCCAATAGTCCGCAGGCTGCGCCTGAGTCCTTTCACCGCTGAGGACGCACTACGTAGAACTCACGGGGCCGCTGGGAAGCAGGCTCCTTCGCGCCTAATGAAGCGCAATACGGCTGCCTTTCCGGCGCTCACGCGCGCACTTTCGAATCAAATTAAGTCTTCCTTTCCCACTGCTGATGTCGGACAGAGACTGCGAATGGATGAAGCGGTGCAGGAACAGCTGCGCACTCGCGAAATCGTCGAGGAAATGTAAAGGGCGCCATTTCGGAATGTCCCTTCCAAGGACAGACATTAAAATGTATGGGTAACCATAATAACATCCATTCTGCGATTGCTGTTTATGCTGGAGTTAAAAGTGCCATGTTAAACACAACATAACTTGGCTGCTAGCCTGTACCGATGTTTGTTAACCTGAGTATTTGAACCGTATTTCAAATATATTTGAACCAACACCAGCTCGCGATTCTCACATTTCACTGAATTACCTTCGTTGTGCATTCTTGGTGCTGCAGTATTTAAAATACGTGTCCTTATTTTGCGCTGCCGACAGAAAGCAGCATAGAAGTCTTGCCATCTACGTGCCTCGAGCCAGCACCTCTTACTCCCAAAACTGTTCGCACGTAAAATTTGGCAAAAGCAGTTTGTGATAACCGGCCATCATCTCGATTTTCCCTGAGGAACCGAGAGCGCATGGTGGCCGACCGGTTATAAATTCTCCTTACTATAGCACACATTCGTGATACTTGGTCAGGATTAAAAAGAAATAAAGAATTGCAGCGCTATGAAGTCACGCGTTTGAAGCGGTTCCGAGCAGCACAACGAAAGTAGAAAACGTTATGAATCTAGGAAAATGATAAAAGATGAGTTTTAAAATGATATTTCTTGTATACTTTTTGTCACGTCCTGCAGAACCAAATAAAAGATAGTCGTCTTGATATGGGCGTTTTTATGCGAGAGAGTTCATTTTGCTGTGGTGAGGGTATGTGAAGTAGTCCTTCTGTTTAGAGTGGTGAGCGGCTATGAACCTTGATTGGGGATTGAGGAAAGTTAGTTTGGGGAAACTATATTTGTGGCTGCTTTCTGCAGTTTATTCCATGTGATCTATTCTACCACTGTTTTGCCGAAGTCTGCAGCTTTCATCCCCGGCAATCAATAGCAGAAGAGAACACATCACGCGCCACTTGCGGCTAGCGCTGCACTGGCTCACAGTGTGTTCAAGTGCAGGCCTCAGGATACTGCTTGTCACCAACGTCATCGTTAATATGGACGTGTTGTTTGGTCACGCGGTTTTACAGGTAAGACGCGCTAGCAATGCGCTAGAGTTAGCTGTTCGGACTTACCGGCGTGTCGTCATGTTATACGTCAGCAAATCAGCGGAGAAGATGGTGCGAGGAAAGCGACCCTGTCGATCGCACTTTTATTGCTGAAAACGATGTGAAATCGGTCGGAAAACTCCAAACATGGGCTGAGCACTCTAGACCTATTTATGGTAAAGTAATAAGACAATATTGACCATTCACCTTAGTGTACCTTTTCAGCTAATTTAATCGCTGCTCTTAGGGATGCTGAAATTGGATAGCTTTTTCGATCGCGGCAAGGCGGAAAGCATGTTGCCTGCTAAGTTACGTGACTACCTTGACTCCCTGTAATCAGACGTCCGCAAAATTATAAGTCGACTCATTCAGCCTTATTTGGGCTCAGACATACGCGTGAGTTCCCCACGAGTAAGCGTCAGCCTAGTGGAGCCTCATGTGTTTGAGCTGGAGTGAGGTTAGGTACCGCGAACCTTAGCCCTCGTGAGTGTTGCTTGAGCCCGCGTAACAGTGGGTGTGACCACGGCCGCTCTGGACGCGCTCACTCGCTCTGCACTCGCTCGAGTGCAGAGGGAGCGAGCGCGTCCGAAACGACCGTGATGAGACTTCCCGAGTTACGCTCACGCGTTTGACTGCGTGACCGTGAGGCCGTGTGACGCTTCGTGAGGCTGGGTGAGCCTCAGCCCACGTGGTTCTGAGTCATCTGAGGCCGAGTGCGTTCAAATGTGGGCCAGAGGGAATTTCATCCCACGTAGGTGATCAAGAAACATTTATTGGGCTGCTGCCCGTGAGTGTGGTCCCCCAGTCCGGTGATCCATCAGTCAACCGGGTGGTGTTCGCTCTGGACGCCAAAAGAAGCTGGGCCTCCAGGTGACCGCTGGTCATCAGGTTCTCCAACAGCTCAGAAAGAGGGGTAAATTTGAATCCCAGCGGTATTGTGCCAAAAATGTCAGATCGGAGCCCAAGTGTACCCAATGGTTCACTCTGTGTTTGGGCATTTGTAGCTATCGGCCTTGTCAGCGAAGGCACGTGACCGCAACTGGCACAGAGTATATGTGATCATGAATACGGTCTAAGGGAACGTACAATTTGCTTAGCATCCCAAATCGGCATGTGTATTGAAGTTGAGGGACGCTGCGGTACAGCGGTTGCAGTAATGGAGTGCTAAACTGCAAAGTATTATTTAGGAGATGTGGATTTTTTTCAATCCATGTTAGTCTGGTATGCCCGCATTCATGATTACCAGGGCTGCACAGTCGTTTCTCGTTAGTTGACTGGGTTAAGCGCGTTGCTTGGCAAGTGTTTGTACCAGCTTGAAAGTAGCTGCGAAAGGTGATTGTGCAGTTTTCCGCATCACTTATGAGTTTGGCTCCGGACGTCGTGGGGTGCGACGTGTTTGCGTTCGCTCTCTCGCGGCCGCAGCGGTTAGCGATCTTCCTCGGCCACACGTCACTGCCGCGGGTGTTGGTTTCTGCCGGTGTGCGCTGTGCTGTGTCGGGCCGTCCGACGCAAGCTCCCGCCCGTCAGTACCCGCTCGTCCGCTAGAACCTGCATCCAACCAACTCTCAGGCTCGGGACCGCCATGGACAGCTCTTCACATCACGGTCTCGCCTCTACGCTTCAACGTTCCCGTCAAGATTCATCTCCCGGATGCAGCATGACGCCAGGATTGTGTTGGTGATGTGGTTCGTGCGCGGTTGTCCCAGCCTTAGTGGCAACCCCTCACTTCCCTTCTATCTATCCTTGCTTTACCTCTATTTACTTTTCTCTGCCCCATCCTATTCTCTCCCATTATATTCCAAGCCAACGGACTGTAGGCTGAACGCAAGTGAAGCCCCAGTTGGGTTCAATAACATCTCCAGTCCATTTCTTTGCATCCTTCCTCTAAAATCAAACCACTAACACACACCCCCCCCCCCCCCCCCGCCCCCCACGTCACTTTCGACCTGGTCGCCGGGTTGCGTGCGGCGGCATTCGCTTTGCACTTGACCTTATGCGGTAGTGTTTTCTCTCCTTAAGTTCCCTCCATGAGGATTGCCCCTTGCTCGCTGTCATTTGGGTCATTCCATGCCAAACATTCCAGCCGTAAAGTCGACCACCACAGATTTCTTCAGTAAAATTGTGGTTCATCCTTGTATAGCGCCCAATGCTCCCTAAGAGTATTTTTATTAAAAAAAAATTATTTCTTTTTGTAGTCAATTTTTTTTAGTCCAGCGTTTAAACCAAACTAAGGTCTGTCGAAAAAATCATAAAAGTCACTTCTTTTTTAATCGCCACCATTTTTTTTCGGACGTCGACATGCTGAGGCCCTGGACTGTCCTATGCCGTATTTCGGAAGATTTTTGCTTTTGCTGCTCTCGTTACGCCATTGAAAAAATATACGAGGTTGCGTTTTTTCAAGCTATTTTAACAAATACAAGCATACTCTGTCAGCCAAAGAAGCATATGTTTTTGCATTTCATCATTGTGGAAAATTCGTACAAAATATATTGACACTCAAGAGGAGAAATGTGCGAAAAAACATTTCTCAAATAGGGAAAAATCTCCTTTCCGGTCAATATTCATCCCTTAATTGCACGTTGTTGTGCTCGTATTAAAGATATCAAATACAAGGCATTCGCAAGTACAAATCATCTCAATTGATTTCAGGGAGTCTAATTGGCACAGTTTTTATTTTAGCAGAGAAAAAATTTTGAGTCTGTACACCGACACTTCTCCACGTTGTTCCACAACCCGCTGCGCCGCGGTGGCTCGTGGCTAAGGCGTTGCGCTGCTGAGGACGAGGTCGAGGGTTCGATTCCCGGCCGCGGCGGCCGCTTTTCTGATGGAGGCGAAAAGCAAAAACGCCCGTGTGTACGAGATTTCGGCGCACGTTAAAGATCCCCAGGTGGTCAAAATTAATCCGGAGCCCTCCACTACGGCGCGCCTCATCGCTAGCGTTGCGTCGGCGCGTTAAACCGTACAATCAATCAATCACGTTGTTCCACAGAGCGTTTTCTCTGCACGCCATGCGCCTGTCTTCATAGCAGACGCACGAGCCCATGAACCCGTACAAACTTCTCCGACTAACCACTTTACTGAAATATTCGTGGGTTAAATTATTCAGGCTAATTAAGGCGTTTACAGTGCTCACGTGGCATGTTTTAATGCAAAAACGTGGAATGACCCATTGAAAGGGGCTTTGAAATGTGTGTGTGCGTGCGTGCGTGCGTGTGCGTGTGTGCGTGTGTGTGCGCGTGCGTATGGGTGTGTGTCCGTTCGTGTGTGTGTATGCGTGCGCGTGCGTGTGTGGGCGTGTGTGTGCGGGTGTGTGCGCGCATGCATGTTTGTGAGTAAGTGCGTGCGTGTGTGTGCGTGAATATGTGTGTGCATGCGTGCGGAAATGTGCGTGCGTGCACGTGCGTGCGTGTGTGTGTGCGTTTGCGTGCGGGGGTGTACGTGTGTGTGCCTGTGTCTGCGTGTGTGTGCGTGTACGTGTGAGCGCGTGCGTGTACGTGTGAGCGCGTGCGTGCGATGGTGTACGTGTGCGTGTTTGCGTGCGTGAGTGTGTGCGTGTGTGTGCGCATGTGGGCGGGGGCATGCGTGCGTGCGTAAGTGTGTGTGTATCTGCGTGTGTGTGCGCATGGGTGCGGGGGTGTACGTATGTGTGTGTGCGTGCGCGTGTGTGTGCGTGTGTGCGTGCGTGTGTATGTTTGTGTGAGTGTGCGTGCGTGTTTGTATGCGTGCGTGGGTGCGTGTACGTGTGCGTGTGTGTGCATGTGTGTGTGTGCATACGTGCGTGTGTGTGTATGTGTGTGTGCGTGTGGGTGTGTGGCGTGTGCGTGCGCGTGCGTGCGGGGTGTGCGTGCCTGCACGCGCGCGCGCGTCTGTGTATGTATGTGTGTATGTCTGTGTGCGTGTGTGCGGGTGTGCGTGCGTGAGTGTGTGTGTGGGAGTGCGTGTACGTGTTCGTGTGTGTGCGTGGGTGCGCGTGCGTGTGTTCGTGTGTATGTGTGTGCGTGCGTGCGTGCGTGCGTGTGTGTGTGTGTGCGTGCGTGTGTGCGTGCGTGCGTGTGTGTGCGTGTGTGTGCGCGTGAGTGCGTAAACGCGGGCGCGCGTGTGTGTATGCGTGCGCGTGTGCGTGCGTGTGTGTGTGGGCGTGCGTGCATGTGTGTGCATGCGTGCGCGCGTGTGTGTGTGTGTGTGGGTGTGTGTGTGTGTGTGTGTGTGTGTGTGTGTGTGTGTGTGCGTGCGTGTGTGTTTTGAGAATCGAGCACTTCTTGTTGCCATACAGAACTCCACAACCAACCCCGCCCTGTCTTGGCTTGATTCGACAGTCCAAGTCTCCAAAAATAAAAATTACACTCACTAGAGTTTTTCAAAGCGCGATGCTCGATTAGACTGTCTTTTTGCCAGAACGCACGCCCCGCCTGCCACTGCTAATGGTTCTTTAACTTGCCAGTCACCTTGTTTCTTTTCTTGTGACGACTTCTCGCTCACACAACGCTATCATAGAGTTTTGCTGTTCCTTAAGTGGGAGTAAATTATTTTCTTCCCATAAAGCACGCTTTCGATTCTAGAAGCCTGAAGGCGCTTACTAGTGCATTTCGACTGCCATACAGACGGCATTGTTGCTCTTTCCTTATAAAACAAATAATAGCCTTAATTATAAGATCATGAAGAATGTTGGAAGGAGATAAAACGCAGGTCCGTAAAATAAATGGGGTTTTCCCCAAGATTCAGTTTGAAATGGCTTTGAGAAGAATTGTTCAGACGTCGAAGGAAAATTCACTCTGGTTTCTAGAACTACAACATTTAAAATCAGAAGGCGATATGTTGGTCCGCTTAAATTCTGGTCGCATAAAAGGGAAATCGACCGAATTTTTTCCTTGAGCTTAATACATTATCTTCGTCATCGCCATCATTTATTGTCTTTAGCCCCTCCTCCCTTCAATACACTTTGGAATGCTCCGCCGATTGAAAGATGTCGGCGCTGGCGTCTCTAACAGTGAAACTGCTCCTCGACTGCACCCTTTGAACCGTTTCATATCACGAGGCCTTTTATAGCTCATGCTTAAACTCGGCAGTAGCAGAGGTAGTCGTTCGCGCCACTACACCGCAGAGGAAGGGATGCATCGGACGATTGCACGTAGGCGAGGGAGCGAACAGGCCGGCAGGAGACCCAATACATGGCGGCAGGAAGGAGCAGCGCCGCAAAATGTAGGCTCCTGATTGAAGGCATTTGGAAGCTTCAAGGCGGCATGTGATCACGAGAGAGAGAGAGAGAGAGAGAGAGAGAGAGAGAGAGAGAGAGAGAGAGAGAGAGAGAGAGAGAGAGAGAGAGAGATCACTTTGTTTCATTTGGCGTAGGGAAGGGTGGTGATCGCCGGCGGAAGGCTGTTGGCGGCTGTGGCGGTTAGGTCAACCAGAAGTAGTTGAACCCCCGGTTCCGTGGTGCCCAGCGCGTCGTCCCACTGCTCGATGCTGAAGTCTAGGGGAGTGGGCTGAAAGGACAGGCCCACATTGCGCGAGTGAGAGTGTCAAAGGAATCACAGGAGGAAGGAAACGGAGACGTATAAAACTCGTGAAGGAGGGAATGACTGACAAGGGACTTGGCCTGCATGGACGAGTGGCCATAGGCGCTCCTGAGCGTTGGTGAGGGATGCAAAATTGTCTCTAGCGGCACAAGGACGAGGTCCTTAGGAAACACGGGTGAAATCCAAGCGCCTTAGGCGCTCAATCGGACGTTGAGCCTTTCGCATTCACAACTCTAATTGGGTGCCTAGGTGTTCTCCAACTTTCTCTCTTTGGCTCCATGTTCGTGCACTTACCCTTACCAAGTGTGCTCCAATTTGATCTTGCACCTTCACAGTTTGTTACGCTAACTGTTCCAGATTACATGTGAAATGGGGTCGCGATATGTTTTCAAGAAAGCGCGAAGAAAATGCCACGTACCTAGCTGTAAAGCAAATGCGTGGTGGTGTACACAAAACGCGAAAGCTGTGATTAAAGGTGTGCGTGCGTGCACGAGCACACGCATGCACACGCACACGTACAGGCACATGCACACAAACACATTGAATGGGTGAAAGAATCAAGTAAAAATGAAATGGATTGTAGCAATGAAACGAAAATAAATGTCAAAATAAGAAAACCCGAATAGTAACTAATTATCACAAGGGTATTATAATCCCTTGCCTCGTTCGGTTAACTTTAAATAGCGAGAAACCAAGAAGTCGAAAAAATGGAAGTAGAGAACACTGAAATTGAACGGCCAAAACCACAAAGGCGTGTAAACGGGAAAATAAAAATAAAAACACAAGTTCCATGTTTAGAACGGCCTCAGAAAGAGGCGGATAAAGGCAGAACGCAAACATTCAGAGATATACTTATGTCTGATTACCTGTGTTATATGCGAAAGCTTTGCCTATTGACGCTTGCGACGTTTGGCTTCCGTTTGGCGTTGTCTTTGTTGTACATCTTGTTCAGGCTTACGGCGCTTATATTCAGCCTTGCGTTGTCTTAATTCTTCGTCTGACCATTGTCGTGCACCTCCTCAACTTACACTGTGTTCCTTGAGCGTCATGCACGGTGGTTGAGAGTCATGTGGTGTGAGCGCAGGCTTGCTCTCCTCTCTTTGCGTTTCGTGAGGTATTTTTTGTCCCTCATTTCTCCCGAGGCATACTTCCGTTGGCGTTCATCTTTCCCAGGTGCCGCTAAAGTAGACACGACATAGTCTATTCCAGAAAAATTCGAAGTAAGACATGGAGGACACTCTGTTCATTTGGTGCCGATGGGTATGTTGACAGCGCAGCCTGCTGGCGGCCGTTGTAATCGCCGCTGTCCAAACCCCTTGAGCGGGCATGTGAGAATTGTGCGTCGGTATTATGACGGCTCAGTCAACGGAATCTTTGGTACCACCATAAGAACGCCGGCTAAAGTATTCTCGCAGAACGGGTGACATAAGACCCTGTTATTAAACGAAAAGCTAGAGAAAAAAAACGGCCCATGCACTCGGCAAAGTTGGTTAACCCGCGTAGCTGTAATGTCCACGTGGCCGGTGCTGACCCGTGGCCTACCACTGTGGAAATTGCCGATGTTTGCCATTTCCCCATTGATGCTGCTCCCCCCGCATAGTTGCCGACCCTGCCCAACGTTGCCGCTATGCTTCACGCGGTAGCTCCAGCAAGAGACTCTTTTTTACTCCCTCTTAGGGCCTCTGAAGCACCTTTCAAGCTTGCGAGTGTCGCTAGATGCGAGATAGGTACGTCATCTATAAACCCAACTAATCTCTCTCCTCTTACTTGTTAGTCTTCTGAAACATGTTTTTTTTTTCGTGAGTGCGTATGGCATTGCGCCTGGGGAGCTCTTTGCGTACGTGGGACCGCCAGATTTTTCTTTCGCTCAGCCATAGGAATCTTCGCTCTAAATGTATGAATTCTAATCATTAGATGACAGTCCCGCAGTACGATGATTTTTTTTAAATCCAAACATACAATTTCAATGTATTTTTCTTTACCCCATATACCTTGGTGGTACGGGAATGGTCTACGTACAGTCAGGATCAATTTGAAGGTGATCGCGGGAGCACCGACCGACCGCGACGACAGCGCCTTAGCGGAACACTTTTTAGCATCAGCCACAACGAGATTATGCTAGGTTTGCTTCTCCCATGGCTGTTCCAGGCAGTGCGCGCATTGCCGTCAAAAACAATAAAGGCCACGCTCGTTTCTTTTTTTCTTTATCCTTTCATCGATATAATTCACACTGATACGCAACCTTCTCAGGGTAACTATGCTGGCATGCCGGGGCATTGTTGTGTAAAAAAAAATGTAATTTGCTTCCGCAATGCCGAGGCAACGCCGCCTGCCGAGGTATCTTCGGTGTTATCAGGTTGCCGAGGAACGAAACGCGGATACGTCACCCAACAAAGAATGAAGAAAAAAACTGCGGCAGTCGGCCTTTCTAGAAGGGGGTGAGCGAATTCTATGCAACAGCCAAGAGGTGAGGGAGGGTAGCAGAGTCTCATCTTCGCGAATGAAAAAAAGTGCCAAGGAATGGCGCTCTGGTCTTGTTTGCTCGGTGCTCCCGCGATAACCTTCAAATTGAGCCTGACTGTACATGAGCTCGTCCACTAAAGTGGGAAGTGTCGAGCCAAGTTTTTTTGCGAGTTCGTTGTAAACCAATGCCTAACGCGAGGCCTTGTATCTCTTCTCCTCCTCACCTCCGGGCCTCTGTTGCGGCGCCGCGAACTGTGGGTAATTAATGAAGCCCCCTGCTTCCACCACTTAATGCTCGATGGTGGTAGGCTGTTCAAATGGAGGGAGTAAAAGCTAAGCATTTTAGTTTTACTCGCAGGTGAAATCGCATTGCCACTTTTTCTAATCTGCTGCTTGTCTGCGAAACTGTCATTAGGATGCGGTACTAGGTTGATAATATTAACCATTATTGTGCACGCCGCACGCCGAAGTGTGATGAGTCTGCGCCCGAGACGCGATGACGCCTGACCGCAAACCAAAATAGTGGTAAACAAAATAGCTACACGCAAAAAAGCGTTTTTATTTAACCCATGTAAACTGGAGCACTGCGTGACAAATTGTCAAACAAGGAGCACCGAGAATGGGTGCACAGCCTGCCTACTTGAATGAGTGGTCGCTGAAAAGAGAGACCGAACCGTGCTATGCCTACAACCGGGCAGAAACTCAAGTGGCGGCTAGTTTTGCCTCCATTCCATCCACCGCTGTGACAGGGCCCACGATTGAGAGTATACAGAGACGGCGCTGCGCTATACTGCACGCTATACGCGTGTGCTTGCTGCTGCCACCGAAACTACGCGAATGCGCGAAACAAAAAACGTAATTGAAATAAACAGAACATACGCCTCCTTGCCGAACGCCATGTCCTTTTTCCCCTGCTCTTCCCCTCGCACCTGAATCCTCTTTTCGCTGCACTCCCAGCCCATGTCATGAGCTATGTACTCAATAGATTCTTGAAACTTCCTGTGGATGGTGCTGGAAAACAAGACGTAAGCAAGCATTGCTGCATCAAGTTTGCAGCTAAAACTGTTTCCCATCTTATTCAGGTTTTTAAACCACCTAAGAATAACGGAGGACGCGAATTGGAGCCCATGAGTTTGAGACCATATGGGTCGTGTACGCACACGAGTTCTGACTCAATAGTAATTCTGATCTTATGTGAGGTCTCCTGCGTGAATTCGGAAGCCCATAGAATGTGTCCAGAGTTCACATGAAAGCTGAATTCATATGCGTTTGGCGCCCTACGACGAATTTCTGAGTCCATGTGAGTTCTGGGCTTATAATAGTTGTGAGTTCGGGTCCGAACTCAGAATAACCTGACAATAACTTGTCAATTACTCAGCATCTTAAGCGTAGCATGTGCGCACGGTTGTACGGATAGCTGGAAATTGAAATATTTTGCCGAAATCCACGTATCCGGACGTGTTTGGAACGTAAAAATGATCACTTGCGGAGTAACGGCACGCGCTCTCGCAGCTACCGAAACAGTCACACAGTTTTACAAAACAACTTACTCACGCGCGTACCCACGTGAAGTGTGGCACCGTTACTTGGTAAAGAGGGATAAAAGGCGCACCTCCCGGCCGCTACACAGTCACGTTTTATACCGTATGCGGGAACGGGCGTCCTTTTCCCCCGTTTCTCGCTTCTCGCAGCGGGAAGCTGACGTGTGCAATGGCGTGAGCGAAAAGCTTGCGAAAGAGCAGGGTCCACCGCATCGCGCAGTGCCCGCACAGTGGCCGGAACATTCAGTCCCGCAGTCGACTGCGGACGCTATGCACCGAGAGCTCGGCGGGGCGCACGACCGCTCACCGATTGAAATGCAGATCACATGGCTCGCGCACGCCCCCACCCCCTGTGAAGCGAGCCATTCGACTTTTCTACACGCTTACTCCGTGGACAGGGACGGTATGAAAGGCAAGGCAGGTGGCGGCAGTTTTTCGTTCAACCCACCCGCCCTGTGTACCATCGCGCTTCCTGCAGCACCCCTGGGTGAGCGGTGAATCGTCTATCGCTCCGGGGACGATTCACTGCTACCTTGTATTTGCTTCCCCTTCGCGTACTCTTTTTTTCCCGCTGCTGTCTTTTTTTCGCGGCTTGTTGTAACGGCGATGGTGCTTTTACGATGCATTCGATGCCGGCACCCTCCCCGCGCCCGTGCATGTCGTTGTTGGTTCTGCGCAGACGACGCGCCGATGGGATGGTCCTCCCGCAACCTCAGCTCGCTTGTTTTCCATCATCGAGGTTAGGAGCACCGTACGACTCCGTTACCATTATGCATGTAACAAAGTGCCACCGTTTAGTCCGCCAGAACCCCTCACGCCTGCCACTGCGCTGCCAGCCTCCCGCCATTCCCCATTTTTCCTCCCCCAACGCCGCTGTGCCCCGAGGAGAGTTTATGGAAATGTGATGCCGCGCTCGTTATGGTGGTGACCGGTTGGTTCTGCTATCATTTTCTCCGGAAAGGCCGATCAAGGACGAAAATATACGATGCAAACGAGGAAGCCACGGGGCTGGAACAAAGAAAAGCATCTGTCTCCCATTATTCTTGCGCGGCATAACATTACGTCCTCCCCGCGCGCGCCCTGCATACGCGTCCCCCAAGCCGGTTCCTGCTCTTCCCGAGTTTAGATGAAGTATCGTCAGGGGGACGAGTAAAGCCGGCCATCCATCTTCAACTCGCGGCACGGCCGTCGCCATTTTGTTTTCGCTTTTTCCTTTACTTGCGCTCACTTATTTCCCGTTCATCCGCGGTCGTGTTTCGCGCATAACCGCTCAAGGTCCTGCCCGGGCGTCCTCACTTCTCCAAATCCCGCCGTAATTAAGCATTGCGCAGGGTTGTCTCTTTGGTGTCCTCTTATTTTCTGTGTCTCCTGAAGGGTGAGGAAAAGGACAGCGATCGAGGGGCGACAGCTTTCGCGATGCCGCTTTTTGAAGGGTAGTTTCAACTCCTGTGGTTGTCACAAAGGCGCGGTTATCGGCTACACTGGACGTTGCATTCATGCAGCAATATGACACGAACACGTCGCCTACATGTAGACTGTTTAGTGGTTCTGCGTGGCGTGCGCTGGCTTAGAGCGGGCTTGGAAAGATCAGGAGCTTCAAGCACTTCCTCGTCACACTCGACAAATTTCTTTCCGTACACACTCGCCCTAACACTGTCTCTACTCCACAAACGCATACTGTCCAGTACGGCTGGATTGCGTTTTTGTGACTGCAGGGGAGGGTAAGGAAGGGAAGCATTGTCTGAAACCACGCCGGTCGATGCTTGGGCATTCAGCAGCGAAACAGAAAAAATGGCTATGGGCCATTAGAGTTCACTAGACGTGTTTAAAAGAGCCATGAAGACAAAATACAAGTTGGGTTTATTAGAAAGACTGCTTAGTCCCGATAGCAATGATACCAATATCATCACAATCTTCGAACAAATAACGGAGATATTAAAGAAAACGTGTGAATCAGTCGCGACCCCCTAGCCAATTTCCCGTAACTTTTCTATGACATCACGGAACCTTGTTTGGGCGATTGGCGGCCGCCTAACTGACCTGTCGCGACGACACATGACTGGACGTCTGTAATGGGGCCTCTAGTTCCGTTTGACCGCATCACTTGAATGCTAACGTGCAGTTAACGCACTGAAAATTATGTTGTATTGTTGGCCCGTATGACGTCATTCTTTCTCAACACGTCACTGTGGCGCAAAATATGAGTTTTTAAATACTTCATGCTCTTTTTTTCCTTAGAAAACATCTTTTGGGGCTGTAATGGAGCTGAGTGCGATGCTGAATCTTAGTTCTTTCAAATTACACGAAGTTGTATTTTCTCTTCATGGCTCCTTTAAGGCCGGAGAAGACGCGATAGTAGCCTGAACCCACGAAGTGCCGTGTTTGCACGATTATAACGCGCCTCCGATTGTAACGCGCAGGTAAGTTCGCATAGGAAAATTCGAAAAAAGTAATTTGCCAACGATTCTACGGCACTGTTGTAAAAAAAAAAGAAGAAACACGACTCCACATACCTCAGAGAAGGCGATTTACTTGACGCGCGCCACCGTGGGAGCTGAGATCCCTTGTGGTTCATAAACTTTGAGAATGAGAGGATGAGCATTCAAAGCGTTTCCTATTACCAGCGCCTAGAAGTTTAAAATTTCAGACGGGGGCCATCGGGTTATCCGTTACTTATTTAGTACTGTATTTGTAGCTACCATGGTCACGCCTTGTGTTTTTCTGATTTTTTTCCTATTCTGCTCTCATTTATTATGGAACGTGGTCCGTTCTTTCCCTTTCAATTCCCACATACTAATCCCCATGTGTAGGGTAGCTAGCCGGTCAGTTGCCGGTTAACCCCCCTGCCTTTCCTGCACCGTTCCTTCCTTCCTTTACGAATGTAGCCAGAGGGCCTTGAAGTTTTCGAAAACGTCCGTGCTCGGGGCGAGTGAACCCTTTGCTCGAAGCCTTGCCTGGAAATGTGGCCCTCCTCCGTTTGCGCCAATAGCTCACTCATGTTTCTGGGACGCCCAGTGTGCGTGGTGCCGCTCGGTTCACCTCACTTCCGGCAAGCAAAATTTACCTTCCGTTTGAAGGACCCTTATAGGTTCGTGAAGCCATAACGACTGAAACGAGGTGCTACTTGCAGCAGCATCAACATGTGCAACAGCTGTGCAACTTATGCCCGTCGATGAAGCTTTTCCTTCCTCAGTAGGTGCGCCGAAATTTACTCACGTATCTTGGCGGATTGTTTCGGATTGAATTGAGTTGGTGTCCAGGAGGAGTTAGTGTCATCGCAATGCTGCTGCCCGCTGTGAAGCCGATTTTGCTATTAAATCAGATTTTAACGCGCACATGTATTCGATGCCCACTTATAGCGAATAAAGGTGCGTGCTAGAATCGGGCAAATACGGTAAAAGGCTTGCCTGTAGCATGGGCGTCCACAGACAGCTGATGACTAGGAACATGTCTCACCAACTGCTGTTAATCTCTGCTTGTTCTTGCGTGGATTCCATGGCTCTCCCCTTTCCAGACAGATTAGACGCCATTTTACTGAGTACCTCGTTACAACGAACACTGATATACAGCGAATCATCGCCTTTCATGAACTAAATAGGAAATTTGGTTGGACGCGCTTTATTTAAATGACACGTATTCTTCTATAACAAAACCGAAACCGTGAGAGCCACGTGTGATATCGGCTATAACGAAGAAATATTTGAGAAAGGCTGATGAACACCCGCCGCGGTGGCTCAGTGGCTAAGGCGTTGCGCTGCTGAGCACGAGGTCGTGGGTTCGATTCCCGGCCGCGGCGGCCGCTTTTCTGATGGAGGAGAAAAGCAAAAACGCCCGTGTGTACGAGATTTCGGCGCACGTTATAGATCCCCAGGTGGTCAAAATTAATCCGGAGCCCTCCACTACGGCGCGCCTCATCGCCTGCGTTGCGTCGGCGCGTTAAACCCCACAATCAAAATCAAAGGCTGATGAACTACTTGGAAAATCCCCTAACGTCTAAAACTGCGGAAGTAGAAAAGGTCCTTCCGTTCATGGACACTGTGGACAACTTCAACCTGCCCATTGCTGTGAAAAGCGCCTGACGAAGACCATGTCCTACTTAAAATAAATAAGAACGCTGACCTGTTTTTTCAGACTTTGTTCCGCTTGAACTTCACGTTTTCATGATTTGGTCCGTTTAGTTTGAAATGACACATGGAGACAGATCAATACCTCGTTTCTGGTGGTTTTGAAGCCCAGCATATAGTGTTTTTGTACCTAAGATTTTTTCGCTGTCCAGATTGTCTGTTTCTTAGACCCGATTCCTACCCCTACTGTTACAATGAATTTCGGATATGACAAACTAATTTACGGCCGAAGCTGCTTCGTTATAACGAGGTTCGACTGTACTCATCTTTGCTGCTTTAATTCTTTAATGTACTTTTTTTTTTAGCTATGCATGAATGATTTCCTTTTTCCGGCTGGAAAAAGCCATGTCTTCTTACTTCCGAAGGAGACGGGATTGGATTGAGAAGTGTCGTTAATTTAAATCACTGTCTGATTTTTCGAGTGGACTAACAAACAACACACAACTTGAAATTCTTGGGAGCCTTCCTTTAAGCTCCACGTTCTTCTAAAAATATTCCTTCTTGGTTCTTTCCCCCCATAAATGGCTACATAAAGCGACTTGCGGAAAATTTTGCCGATGAGATGTTTAGTATTTCAAACAAATTTCCGGTGAGAATTGGAATCATAAATATTCGCTCTTAAACGTTATTCAGAAGACGCCGCTAAATAAACGGTCGTTTTTTATAAATTAGAGCAAATAGGTGACCGGCTTAGTCCAGGTAGCCGCGAGCTTCAGATGTCCGGGTGGGGAAAAAAATAAAAGAACTGTTCACTCGATATATGACAATGTTGTCCTGAATAATTACGATGCCTAGTGCATCACGCAGAGTTGGCTACCGCACAAAATGGTTTCTGCCGACTATTTTAGGATAAGTACAGTGTTTTTTGCACCGATCGAAATTATGAAGCGACAGAGAACAGTATCACGGGTGAGTCCTCATCGATTTGAGGAAAGCTTTCTGTAATGCCCGACGCTCAGATCTGTGATGCCTATGGATTGAAATGGAAGTGAAAGGGGCGAAAAATGTTAATATTGCCGTGTGCTATTTACATCCTGTTCTTAGAAATTTTGTGTTTGCATAAACCTTAAAGAGTTTATCCAAGAGGCTAAATCCTGAAAACTATAAAATACTTCTGTTTGGTGACCATAGGTCCCAGGATCTTGGTGGGATCCTACAGAAAATATCAGCGGAGACTCTGAAGCCGGGCATTTGTTTAATTTCTTTTTTTTTCAACAGCTTTCAGCCTGCCAATCTACCTCAAAACCCTGAAGGAAGCGTCTAGACACTGTCTTCACAAATTTGAGCTCTGTCGTTGTTGGTCAATTTCCTGATCCTTTTGTGGCCATTGATTCGTGGCACCCACCTTTTACAGTTACCGCTCACGTATCCATTGGCGCAACCACCGATCCTCAAAAAAAAAGTGCGCGCCACTTACTCTCACTCACATGGGAAAATATATTTTTGCTCACGCACTCACTCACACTCACGCTCACCTCTCGCCCTCACCCCTCGCACTCATTCGCACTCTGATCTTGTGCGTCTCACACAAAGAGGACCACCCTGATCATGCTTGTCAGTGTTAACTTATACATACTCTGCACACGGTCACCAAGCTTTTGTTAAGAAATCACATTTGCTTTCTTCGTTCACAGTCCACTTTCATACATATATCTACACATTTATTACCCATTGCTGATTTACTACATTTTGTTACGTTGGCGAAGGCGTCCCCGTACCGAGTTCCGTCGGCTCCGTCATGTAGTGGTAGCGTAGTGGACGACCGGTGAGCAGAGCTGCCTCGGTGTTGACGACAAAGATCCGAGAGCAACAATTAACTGCATTATTGCATGGCGACAGATGAACAGCTCCGATACAGGAACAACACCTTTACGGGTGAGCATACAGCCTGACTCGGACAGAGCAGTGCTCCTGACAAAAGCCGGATGCAGTCTTAACTTGGTCCCTGGAAGCGCTGAATTTAACACAGAAGCGGGAATGGTTCCGCTGCCTCCCAGGCCTTTACACACGGCATGGACAAGGTACATCTTTCGCGGTCTCATGAAAGCCGTGGCACGTTGAGTCTGAGAGAGGAGGAAACGAAAGGTCTGTGCCGGTGGCGTCCGTTCGCACAAGTCTTGACACGACCCCCGGTAGAAGAGTTTTTTTGCATGGAGGAAGAAAAAATGTTAGGAGACGGCACCTCCGGAGCAACGTGAAGCCTAGTCATAAAAAGTGAAATCGAACCAGGCCCCGGGCGCCCCTTCGCAACGTTAGCCCGGCGCGCGAGAGCGCACCGGCTCCAGCAGAACAAACGATGGCATGAAGCTAAAAGAAAAAAAATTGGCCGCGTATCTGCTCCTTTCGTTGGAAATGTCGTCAAAAGACGAAAGTCTTTGTAGACATTTGCCAAAGAAATGCCCCCCTACGCTTTCCCGCTCACCTCTCATGCTGTTCCTGTTCCGTCGCGCACATCCCAAGGTTTGCTCAAAGGCTTGCTCAAGGCGATTTGAATTTACCGCGTTCCACTGCTACAGGCGGGGTTCTTCGATGCCAGCGCTGCAGTACGGCGGAGACGCGCGTGAATCGAGGCGGCCGACTTCATGGTTTATAGAACCGCATTGCCGTGCTCCACGTGCGTTCCAAGCAGAACGTGAAACCTAGCTAGTGGAACCTTTCTTTGCTGTTGCCGCGTGATTTCTCATATGCCACCCGGAGGTGGCGCGGGCAATAGCAGGCGGTATACGCGTTGTTCTGCAGTAGAAGTAGAATATCATTTCCTATTGAAAAACCAAGCATCCAGGAATTTTTTATTAAAGGAACACTGTAAATATCCCTTTTGTACTAATGTCCTGTCTTATATTTGCGTAATGTCTTGTTCTTGTTCAACAAAGTTGACAAGTATGAACATATAAACAGGGCTTAGACGTTTACATTTGGCTGTGAGTATATAATACTATTGCGCAGTAAGCAATTTACTTTGGCCGGGTGGCTGAATCGAGTTACAGACATACAGACGGACGGACAGACAGACATACAGACAGACCAAAATTTCTGGGGTTAAGTAGCTCAAGAAAGACCATCGTCTTTAAAAACCTATCGTGAGTTCCGTGCTGGGCCGGCTTCAACGGCTTGAGAAAGAGAAACGGCTGAGGGAGCAATGTCAATGGAGGTGGGCGTTAAAAGGCTGGCTACGTGACGTCATGCCGTCTCCTCACTTTCTTCTTCGTCCAGGTTGTTTTGCAATTGCCGCAGGCGTGATTACCCGCCAACGTGGGCCCGCGCAGCAGATGCACTCTGGCTTGTCGAAACATGTTGGAGGAGGGCCGTTTTACCGCAGTACAAATAGCTTCACCGCTCAACATCAAACCTGCAGCTCGCGCGCACAGGGTAGCGGAGCGCTGAATCGCAACACCTTTCTTATATGTTGCCTGTTTGTAACAGTCATCATAGTCATCAACATCATCACTTCATCGATTTCTTTTTTAGATGCGACGCTCAGAGCAACTCTTGTCGGCGGCCCTGTCCTTCCTGCGTGCGTCCGTTGTTGTGCGCAGCCTTTCCACTCTCCCCCTCTCCGATAGCGAACACTCTCTAGCGAGGGGCATTGGATTGGATTCGATTGGATTGGATTGGCTTGGCTTGGCTTGGCATGGCATGGCTTGGATTGGATTTGGAGTGGATTGGATTAAAGTGGATTGTGTTGGATTGTGTTGCGTCATAGCCGCGGCAGACGCACTGGCGCCGGCGCGTGCCCAGGTGAGAGCGAACAAACTCTCAAATCTGCGGGTGTGCGGCCCAGCGCGCTCTCACTCCGCCGGTGGGCGCCGCTGCGCGTGCTGCGCATGTGCAGTACTCTCTCTCTCCGCGGTCTCCTCTCCTTCGAGCACGCTGAGCGTATAACCAGTGTGCCACTCTCCGGCGGCCTTTCGGTCGACGGTTGCTCTCCGCTTGCGCTTGAACCCCCCTCAGCGTGGCATCACACCTGGGTTCCCGCGAGGGGAGTTGGGCGTAATTTTTTTCTTCTTACATCTGGTGTAGCAAGCTAGGCGCCTTGGCCAGGCTAACCTCACCAGTATCATGAAAGACTATTCTCTCTCTCTCTCTCTCTCTCTCTCTCTCTCTCTCTCTCTCTCTCAGTCCATCCCCGAGTCAGACAAGAGCTTTGGGTGAGCGGTTGCAATGAATGAATAAATAAATAAATAAATAAATAAATAAATAAATAATATTCTTCGGGTCACTGACGTCTGCTTAAAGGAGCCATGAAGACAAAATGCAAGTTTGTGTTATTCGAAAGATTTCGTGTTTTATAGTGCCCCCAGCGCTTGTCCGAATGCAAACGATGCTTTATTCACTGAGAAATTAATCAATTTAGGTAAAAATTTTGATTTTCCCGCTCAATCGTGCGTTTTCGTGGTCCCAAATGACATCACAGGAACCGACCGCTCTGCAGCTGAGGGTCCCTTGATTCACGCATCCGCCGTACAGGGTGGAGACACGTATGCGCTGGCGCCGCCATTTTGGTCCACTCGCTCGCTGCCGAAACAAGTCATTGTATCATTCAAAACCACGCTAAAATTATCGCCGCAGCGGGGTTTACTGGCGAAGTGTGAATCATCTTATCTGTTTCGCGTTACTGGGTCTCGTGGGAAACGAGAACAACGCGTTGTGCACGTTGACCCAACTGCAGCGGCACGGGACCGTTCAAAGGGTGTCTCCACCCTGTACGTTGGCGCTGGCACTGAGGTATTCACGCGTTTGTTTAGGTTACTGAACCTAGATGGCGCCACCATACCGTGGCGTGTCGTTTTCTGCCTTTGTTTCGTTCTGGGAGGAAATGGTTTCGTGAAACATAGTGCTCGCTCGACAAATATGTTCACGTAAGACACCGTCGCGTCAATCAATCGGCCAGTGTCGTCTGAGACAACCCCAAAGCCCCGCAGTTCTGTGCAGCTAAACAAGCATAGTGCGCGCAGTACCAACAACAGCAGTACGAAGCGGTACTTCTATGTTTACATGTGCTTTCGTAACTTACACTTACCACCATTCTTACGGCTTTAAAAAGAATGTGCCCTAAATTTAAGCGCAAATAGCTCGTTCGGCAAACTTGTAAGCTCTGCCTAATTTGCGTTTACTTTCGCCGGCCTCCGCCAATCGCAGAACTGGCTCGAATGACATCATAGGTTCTGTTGCTGGAAATGAGCTAGTGGGTCGCATGGCCATTCCCTTTTTTCCTTATTATGTAGCTTATTTCAGCGAAGTTTACGTTAAAAGTGGTGTCAGTATGATTCTAACGAGGCAATCTTTTGAATGAACCAAACTTGTGTTTTCTCTTCATGGCTCCTTTAAACGGTGTTACGACTCAGCGCGCAGCTGTCCTGCGGGCGCGTGCTACAAGTTGGTGTAGTGTGGTGAAGTTGTCCTGTGCTTTGCCGGAAAGCCTGCCTTCCTTGAGCACGTTAAGACAAGCACTCGCCGTGCGGACCCCGACAGCGGTGACTCATGCCGGGGCAGCTGCAAAAATACAAAACAAACTGTTCTACCGGAGGCATGTAGAAACGTGCATCTGTGGGCTGACGCAGCTCGCCGTGATATCCTCTCCTTCCTCTCTGAGACTGAACGTGCGCCCCTACCGCCGGCTCTCACGAACCAGGGTAAGAGCGTTCGTGTGTGCCTGTATACTGTTTTCGGTACGAGTGCAAACCACTCAGCGCTTCAGATTAAAAATAAGCGATTCCTCAAAGCGCATTATTCCTTCGATTGACAGGATCGGATACTGCTGTTCCTCTGCTCGAGTTATGCTGTAAGCTCGCCCGGAAGGGTGCTCTTCCTGTATCGCCGCTGTTCATCTTTCGTCATGCAGTAAACCAGTTAAGCTTCGCTCGCCTTCGGCTTTTTGTCGTCATCACCAAGGGGGCTGCTTCGGCTCGCCGCTCGTACACCACGCTACCACTACATGACGGAGGAGACGGATCCAGGTCGGAGACGCCTTCGCCGGTGCAACAAATGGTGCGGTTCATGCGAGATCCAACATCACGGACGTCAAAGCGGCTTCGGACTTCGCAGAATTCACGGCAGTGAGGGGTGAGTGCGGGACCTTTCATCACTGAGCTTAACAGGCTCAGAGCATAGCTGGTAGGGCGTGCCTTTGTCGCGTGGGTTGTTCGCACAAGACTATTTTGGTGGAATAGGAAAGCTGTACTCTGGCCGGCGTAAGTGCCTTTTTGTTTGACGTGTCATCACGCCGATGTTTAACTGTTCACCAGAAATCACATGAAGGCGAACAAGAACAAATTGCATGTCAGGTTTGCCCAAGCTGCGCACAGATCGCGAATGCAGCATTAAAAAAATCGCGAACGCAGGGTGCCGCACGCTCTTTTTTCTCGCAGTAACCACGACATGAGTGACTCTATTTTGCCGTGCCAGCCTTTTTGCAATCCACGGCAGAACCTAGGTCTTTACAGCTACTTGCTCTTTTATATTTCCCGCCTTCAGGTCGCCGTGCCCTGTGTGAAATTGCCGATGTACAGAAGCTATCCGTTTGTGCCTCACTGCGTTGTAGACTGCCCTAACAACCAACACAAACCCAAGATCTGACGCTAGAAATTTTCCAGTGAAATAGGCGCATGCATGTGCGAAGCCGAATCGCCTCATAAATTTTCCAGGGGTCCAGAGCGGTGCCGTGAATGGGTTGTCATGCTGGCCCGAAAATGCTTCCAGTCCAGCAGCTTTGAAAAAACAAGTTCGGTAGCACGCCTCTTCGGGGCGAATAAATGACGACTCAATCAGAACACAGATTAAATAAAACGAACAGTTTGGGCGGAAGAGACAAAAAAAAGGTGGTCATATTTCTTGCGTTCTCTTTTTTCTTTTTCGCGCTGCGGGCTAAGGGGTGTTTCATTTATACCCGCAGGGGTGTGTGGCTCAGTGAGTGCACGTTCGCTAGTCCGATTTTTTTTAAGGTTAAATTTACAGATGTTCTTCTCTCCGAGACTCCGGTTCAGGCTAACCGAATATGTAGCAATGCATCATGATGCCCCTCATTGCCCAGGTCGCGCACTCAGGACCAAATGCGTTCGAAGGCTAATTTAACTTTTTAATACGCATTCGTCGTACTTCGCAATTACCCTCGAAACATATCGGGCGTTCAATGCGTTCCACACATTTAACTGAGACGAACTAAGGTAGCGACGCACGTAAGATTCGCGCTAAAAAGGAATGTGAGTGATCTGCCTGCGTGAGCGGTGCGGAACACGCGATACATCCCCGTCCCACGCTTACAAGTTCCGGGACTTCCTGGCTCGTCTCTACGCGCTGCGACTTCTCGGACGGGCGCCAGCGCTACGCTGCAGCAATAAAATCTTCTGGGTGATCGCTAACGAGCTTCTTAGAACAATTGGCACTTAATTGAGATCCAGTAAAAAAATGACAGAACGTGGGGCTAATGACACCGATTACGCAAGCTAAATAAATTGAAGGGACACATGATTGCAAGGAAGAACTTACTTTTCCTTGTCAAGCGAATAACGGCTTACCGGAAGGTGGTAGCCCTCCAGAGCGCAATGTGTCAGCAACTACCGTGCTTGCCATAATTTATATCCGAGTCTCCATCTGCTCATCCGTACCACTCTTCGGGATGCGTCGTACGTCCGCTACTCGCGGGTACTTCTGAGAACTATCAGTACTCGTACTGCTGTATTTGCCCCGTGACATCACGCGAAAGGGGCTTTTTCGTCCCTGAGCCCTTGTGTCGCGGCGTTATAGCCTCGCAGTTCCCTGGTTGGGATCCGAAACGGCAACGGTAAGCAATGAGCGAGCCACACATGACCGAGAAAAAAACAACCAGACCTGAAGTTGAAGGTCATCTTGCTATACGCCAGGTGGTGAGCGCAAACTTGGAATCGCGAATTGTGCATATGGAAAAACTAATATCGTTGAGTCTCACCTCCAATTATTGATATTTGACTGTTTGGATGGTTTCATTCGTTTACTACGTAATATAATGTCCTAGTAATGCTGACAAACTCTATGGCATAATTTAAAGTAAAAGTTGGCGGTTTTAAGTTTTAGCGTAGTTTACGTATAAGGGCATCACGTTCTGCAATGAAGTTGTCAGAATAGGCTGGTACTTTTAAGAGTTTTGCATCTACAACCTATTCTTTGTATGGATAAGCTTTCAGATGTTTATTTAAGGGTATTTACTATGCGCCATTTCACGCCGCATATGCTGCCGAGCTCAGCTCTTAAATGGTAAATCCATTTAGTTCAGAATATCTTTTGTCCGAGCCCACCCTTCCGCTTTGTACGCGGGATTTATAAAAGCTTGGTCACGAGCTCGTCAGGAGAAATGATAACATAATTTTCTATTCAGTTTTGTCGCCTGTTTTAAATGGATCCTAATGTTAAAAAGTATCATGACTAGTTCGCCGTAACTGTAAGGAGCAACACAAAAAGCGCCGAAGACGTTTACGATTTTGTGCGCTAAGATTTAGTCCTGAGTGCGCGCGGCTGCGGGGTGTTGCTGAGTTTGTACGAGAAAGCGATAGTTTAGCGCTTTGAATTTTATATTCTGGGCGCGTCGTGGCCCCACCGGCGTTTGGCCACGTGGCGCCTTCCATCGTTTGGCAGATATAGCTGGCGGCGGGACCGGGCCATGGGAGATTGTGAAATCAATATGCAAATTTTTGTATTTAAAGGCTATTTGATAGGTATAATTTCTAATTATAACCCATTTTACTTCATTTCTGTCGCTATTATTGGACTTGTGGGGGTGTAGGCCCCTTTTGTAGTTAGGGGACACGCCGCTGGAGCCGGAATTAGTTCGGGTGACTGAGGCCTTCTGGTGGGATGAAGTCAGTTGTAGGCATGGCTGGCGACCCTGTGGGCGAAGGACCGTGCGACCCCCACAGGTGGAAAGAATGAACTTCACTGCGCTTGCTTATACTGCGTATCCTTCCTGTCATCTCCAAAGTGGTATTCAAGCGAAGCTTTAGTGCCCTCACTGATGGCGTTTTACGCCGATACGCCCTGCAGGAAAGCCAATGTCGACGATGATGAAATGGTAGCGGGTGATGTGCGAGAGAAAAAAAAAACGCTTCCCGCGGCCGCAAGCGAACCTGGGTATCTCGCGGCATGAAGCCGGCGTCTGTCCGATTGCTTCATTTTGACATGGTCGAAGCTGTTTGGGAAAACTCAGACGACAACCAAAGAGTCTGTCACGAGAAGAAAGGCGTTGGCCTGTGGGCCGTAAGGCTGTTAGCCCCAAGACGTTATGCCTAACGTCCCATTTAGAGGTTTACGATGTTAGGCCTAACGCCACATCTTCGGGTTCAAGACAGTGATGTTTCGCGCAGGGAATTTTCCCTTTTTCTTGGAATTTTCGGCTGTAATTTTCACCAAAAGGGAAAAAGGAATATTGCCGCGAACCATGTACGGGTTTGTTTATTTATTGCTTGTGTTTACTGCCCGGCCGCGCCCGGCTTTGTTATCTGTGTCCCAAGCGAAGCACGTGTTCCATTCTTTATTTTTATACCGCACGGGTAATCTCCACGGATAATCTTCCTTGATCTACGATATTATGGATGTGAATCGACGGTTCCAGAACCACGGACGCCGAAAGATAAAAACCCTGCAGAGCAGACGCCGCGGTATTACTCTCACCGACGCTCGTTAGCGCACGCCACTTTCTTGACTGCTGCTCCGCCGCCTGTGTATTCTTTGAGTTGTTAGGGGAGCACAAGTTCGCTCCAATAAACTTCTTTCCCTTGAAGACAACTGCATCGTCTTTGGCTTCGTGACAATATTTAATAGATGCAGGGGATTTTAGGAGCCGATAAGTAACAAGGAAAAATAAGGCCAGGAAACCAGACCTCTCATCGTTTGTTAGTTTATTTTCTTTCAAAAGTTTTCCTAACACTTCGTGGGATTTATGTTCCAAATAACCCAAGTCGTTTTGCGCAAGCCATAAGCATTCAAAGCATCCAAGACCGTTTCCCATCCGATTAATAAAACAAGAGGACGCATAGAGGAAAGAATACTCCATGAGAAAGAGCTTGTAAAGCGTCAAGCAGCGGCGGCTGAAAGGCAAAGCCCGTTAACATGTATTCCTGCGCAATATTCAACGAAGTATTCCGGGTGCGCCTTACACCACGTCGCGTGCTGCAACAAAATAAAGCACCAGCAGTCCCGAACTGAACTAAAGTTATCTCAGTTACCCAAAAATGCCTCGTTCTTTTTCATACGGGCAGTTTTTACTTAGAGCTTTGACATACAAAGTAAGCATGTGGTTTGCTATAAAACATGAAATACATAATAGGCAAATGCTGCTGAGCAGCAGTAATAGTGGAAGTCTGTTCACGCTGAAACTTTTGCTCTCTGAATGGCCGGCGTCTGCGTCCGGAAGGCTGTGTAAAGTAGACCAAGGTGGCGCTGACTAACTCCCAAAACCGAACAGGAACCGACGTAATGATATATCACCTGCCAAAAAGAGTATGCCGAGAAATTTGCTGGGAATTCTTCAGAAACCTTCAGCGAAAAAATGCTAAAGATAGGGAATTTCTGAACATAAAAATGGGAATTTTCCTTCCTAATACGGAACAGCATTAGTTTAACACCTCAAACCGGCACCCACTAAAAAAATTGGTCACTTAAGGCCAAGCAGCAGAGGCCGATTCACGCCGTACACCCCGAACCGAAACGTTATGCCTACGCAGTGCACACCCGAGAGTTGCTGTAAGTGTTCTAGAAAAGTGGTGCGGATACATGCAGAGTAGCCCACAATCGCAGTGTGGGATTGGCCAACCAAAGAATCCATCCCGAGAAAGCTTCGCGTTCTACCATCGTCGTGGTAAGACGGAGCGGCACATGGTTTTTTATTTCCCTCCTTTCCACCCCGCTATTGTCTCTAAATGAGCTACAGGCTAGAGGCGAGCACGGCCTTCTGGCTGCCGTCGTCGTAGTTTCCGGAACGCGGCGATGACATCTTTCCGTGGATCCTTGATGAGCACTGCTGATAACGAATGGCTAGCGCCAACAGAAAACCACTAAGTGAACCTAGTTATGATCTTGCGTTAAAGAGTCACGTGAGTTAAAGGGACAACCTTAAAGCGGTCATGCAGACAAAACATGTTTGTTTTATTCGAAAGATTTGGTGTTTTATAGTACCCAAGCACCTGTCCGGCAACAAGTGATGCTTTATTCCCTGAGAAAAATAACCAAGTTAGGTTAAAATTTTGATTCTCTCGCCATATCGTGCTTTGTGACGTCACCCATGATGCCACAAGGAAGGGCCTTCAAGCGAAATTCAAGTGCGCTGTTCAGTCTGCAGCGGACTCCGGAGCCTTCTTTACCGCCTGTCCTTCTAAATGGCTGCACCATACTGATCCCCACCGCTGTCCACCTTTGCTTTGTTTTTGACCGCATTTGCACTTGGCGTGTTTTTTTACGGTAGGTAGTAATTGTTTCGTGAAACATGAGGTATGTTCGACAAACAGGCTCACGTAAGACCATGTCGCTCACGCCAATCGGCCAGCGTGTGTGAGACAACCCCAAAGTGCCAAACTGCCGTGCAGCCTTAACAAGCATAGTGCGCGCAGTACCAACAGCTATACGCACTGGTACTTATATAATTACGTGTACTTTCCTTATTCCCATTGTTCACCCCACCATTCCTACTACTATACAATCAATATGCATCACATTTAAGCGAAAATAGCTCGTTATGCAAGCTTCTAACCCCTGCATACCTTGCGTTTGCTTTTGCCGGCCTTAGCCAACCGCACGGCTGTGCATATGACGTCATATGTTCTAGTGTGGCAAATGAGCGTGTGAGTTGCATGGCCATTCCCTTATTTGCTAATTATACAGCTAATTTGAGCAAACTTTGCGTTAAAAGTGGTGTCAGCATGATTTTACTGAGGTAATATTTTGAATGAACCAAACTTGTGTTTTCTCTGCATGGCCCCTTTAAGAAGCACCGTATGAACTACAGTCGATTCCGCATACATCGAACCCGGATATATAGAATTATTGCATATATCGATGTACAAACATCCCCTTGAAAATCTATGCAAAATTATAGCAATTTTGTACGCGTTTGTTGAGCCATCGTCCACCATCACAGTCCGCCCGACTCCGCCGTCATATTCCAGGCGACAACTGGGCAGTATCCACGTAGGCGAGGTCTTGCGACAAACCTACGGCGACATCTCGTAAGGTTTGCCGGAAAGCAAGCTTGGATTTGGCTAACTACTCGGGAGGGCAGAAGAATTTGAGAATATGGAACACCTGCATTTTGATCGAAGCGAATAAGGAATAGACGGCAATTCGATCGAATATTCGACAACACCAAATATTCACCCATCCCTATAGAAAATGTAATGATGAATGACACGGGCTTGGAGGGATACCTTAAGAAGAGTATGCATATCAACATAGCGGTGATATAAAACTTCAAGTGAAACTGCAAACGCGCTTTCATATAGTACGTCGCCTTTTCGACCGGGTAATCGATACCACCGCTGGAATTCGTTTATCAATCCAATTCTGGCAAAAGTAACCAGGTTACCATTATGAAACATTCATCGTCATCAGCGTCGACTAAACATAGCCGAAAGAAATCCCCCCCTTGACTTAAGCGCTTTGAGCGGCTTGCGGTATCAGTGGAGAACGTTCTGAGCTCTATACGCAAAGTGCCACCGTACACTATTTTCTTGCGCCGGTGGCACTTCGCATGCGTAGTGCGTAATGTTGGTTTTGCGTTTAGCGGCAGCAAATCGAACGCACGCTATTTCAACAAAGTAGCCTCTGTATGCTACGCGGGATTCCTATTTTTACATGGCGGTAGGTAGAGCGGAGCACCTCCACGCTTTCGTTACTCGGTGAGCAGTAATTTGCATTTTACGGAACCACTTTTTTTGCTCCGGTCTTCGTACATAGGTCCAGTGGCTTGCACGTTGCTCTCTCGGTTAGTGCAACTAACGTGGCATCACTGACTGGCCGAACAAAGCTCCTGCAGGCCGGCCAAGAGCCGGCGTCCGATGCTCTACGTGTGCTGTTGACGTGCTCGTCTCGCGGTGGAAGGCGACGGTGTGCTTCTGCGGATTCACTTTGCTTGACATGTTCGGAATTAGTTATCACTACTGACGACTAAACCTAGCGTATCTAAAATCCTTCTCGGCTGGCGCCATAGTGAAGTGACTTGCTGTTCGACCCCGCAAATCGCGTGAATTGAGTGCGATGTTTAAGACAGGCTGGAGGCAACGGATCGTACTTTATTCTTGTGCTTTCGCCTCGAAGTGCAAGCTGTTACGTCGTCAGGTCGCGTTTGTTCGAAACCAATTTCTGGATAGTTTTCTTGTCGAATAAAATGTATACGCGAAACACGGTCCTTAGGTTCTGGGCGTTGTGTGCGATCGCCAAAACAAGTAACCTCAGGGCTTCAATGCTTTCGCCATAGAGTGTGCTTATGTAGGAGGATATTTCTATTATGTGGAGCACGTTTTGCATTCAATACTAACGGGAAGGTGTTTGGTTCCGCTGGCTGGGTAGTGGGGCGAAATTTCAGGTGCTTGTTAAGCCATATGAGTGTCGCATCACATTCGGTTCAACAGATGGCGCCATAAGCGTTAGCATGCCGCAAAAAAAAAAATAAATAAAAAATAACGAAACGCTGTACTTAATAAAACTCTTCGCGCGGTGCCGACGTAGCCTGTCGGAAAAATTTAACGTTTAGCGTACGCAAAGGCAAAAATGCTATACTAAAACTCTCTAGTAACGACAGCGGCATAATACGTATAATAATAGGTATATTAGCCATACAATAGTTAGAGTATATTAATTACTTTGTAATGAATATATTAGCATAATATGGCTGAATGCACGCAGAAATAATGAATGGTATCTTTTCTTCTAACGTTATATATACAGTTGGGGGCTTGGCTTACGTTGCATGGGCAAGTATTTTCGGCCGACGTCGTCGGGCGAGAATAAATTAAATCCAATGTGGAGTAAAGAATAGTTTAGTGGCGCCAATACTTTAATACGCCAACACATATTACATGCCAGACATTGTAGACGATGCTGGTACTGTAAACATATGTAATAATTCCAATGAAGCGTCAAAATTAGTTGTCAAAATGTTTAATTGCAATGGCGTGCCGTGGAGGCTCTAGTATGTAGCCAATATTAAGGGAAGGTTGTGCTTCAGCCGCAATAGAAAATTCAGTCGAACTCCCAGCAAGTAAGCGAGATTGATTGTTTATCAAGGGTGTTATCTCAAGTTTATCTGGACAAACACTCTCTAGCGCATCCTTAGTAATCCCCCCTCCTCCTCCCAAAGCTAAATTTTCCAGGGTCCGTGGTTGTTGGTATTCGTGTAGACGGGAGCCCGAAAAATAAAAAATCGACACGAAAACTGCTGTTGTTTTCATTACCGAATTCTGGAGAAACCAAGCAATTAGCTCACACCTGTAACCGGTGAGCTGAAATCAGTGTGCGTGTATCCACTTCGCTCGTTCAGTGTAGGAGCAGCAATGGAGCCGCAGACTGAAACCTGCCTATGAAAAACTTTTGTACCCAACAGGTGTACGTAGCACAGCTGTGCAAAGTTATGCTGAGCTTCAAGCTCAACATATGACTTTAATCTGGACGAGCCTTAGCTGTGGGTGCTTCTTTTCCCTGCCTCTGTCAAGTGCGAACTAATCCCGCGGTCGTCAGACACCTCCAGACCAGAAGTGCCTACCTTGTCCGGGTGGCTATTAACAGCCATTTCCAAGCTTGCTCACACCGTTGCGGGCGTCCTGCAAATGTGGGAATGCAGATCAGGGGCAGAATAGACTCTCCCCGCAGTGCATACGTGTTCTTTAAGCGGACGGAACAGCAACTGAAATGCCATTGTATGGGCCCCCCTTGTATTCTCCCTACGGTATCTCTCCCGTTTCCCTTCTCCCCTGCTTTGAATTAAAGCGACTACCACTGTAGCAGAGACCCCAACCGGCGGGATATGGCGCCATGGGAGCGCGTTGTTAACACTATCTGGCTTTCGGGGTGGGTAGCCTCCCTTCTCCGTTTTGTCCGACTCCCGACACCGACAGTTTGGCGGGAGCGGAGGGGCGGGAGAAGCGGGCGGCAAAGAGCAAGCGAGCCCGTGGAGTGGGGGCGAGCAGGTCAGCGGAAGGGGCTTTAAAGAGAGCAGCGGCGCCAGGAAAAGGCTGGCAGCATGCGGTGGCGATGCGGGGGGCACGTGTCGAGCGTCCGTTGTCGCCCGGCGTCGAAGTCACGCGAAGCTCATTTTGGCGGGGAGGTCCCCCTCCCTCCAGGAGCTGTACTGCTGGCACGCGAGATACTGGTCGGGAGGCAACCAAATGGGGGGGAGGTCTCGTTTATATCTAAGCGGCCCGTTGACGCTGTCCCGCTTCTGTCGACGCTGCGGCGGCATTGCGGGTGGCACGCGGCGATTGCCTACGGTTTGACGTGTTTGCGATGCTACTCAAGAGTGAAGCTGAGCGTGTCAGGCGACGTGCCAAGAGGCTGCGGTGGTGCCACACAGATGCGCATTTCGGCCTGCCCGTCCCTGCTGTTTGCTCGGCCGTGTCGTGTTAGTCGCGGCTAGGCAGGTCCCCTAGATGCATAAATTGGCATTAAATTCCGGTTAGAGCCCGGGCGTGCAACCTGCCATTCAGCCACGCACGGGTGTCCGCTGTTTGAACTACGGGAGTGGAGAAGCATCTGTCGCACTCTGTACAGGTGCCTAAAAATGGCAGCGTTATATTTTTAGTCCTCGACTTCCTGAATTCTGCCAAGTGATACACACATCCACTTTATCGTGCTGCGTATGAGTGGGAATATTGGCTGATGCTGGCTTGTTCCCAGACATTGGCGTAGAGAATGAGACCAAACCACAAGGCATAAAATAAATACGTGCTTCCTGTGGCGGCTCAGTTTCTGAAGCATTGTGGTGCTCAACCCGCAGTTTTGAGGTTACAGTTATGTACCCGGCCGTTGTTGTAAAACGAGCACCCATGTAGACTCTAAGAAGTAAACGGAGCCCAACCAGAGCAAAACTATCGCTCCATTCTTGCAAGTCTTTGCTTAATCCGTTTGATGTCAGGGGGCGTTGAATGGCCGGTTTACTATTCATTCATTCATTCATTCATTCATTCATTCATTAATTCATTCATTCATTAAATAGCCTTTTGTCTCTTGCACAGATAACGACATACAAACAAGCTACGCCTGCTCGCTCGCTAGCGCGCCTAGTGTGAATAATACTGAGGAAGTTTTGAAAATATTGAGCAATTTTCAACTAATGTGTATTTGGTATCACGAAGGGTCGCAGAATGAATATTTCCTCCAGCATCGCTTTCGCGGGGTCGCCAGCAATTACAACGCAGCAATGTGTGCGCATACAACCGCACCCCCCCCCCCCCCCCCGAGCATTGTGTGCTGCCTGCTGCGAACCCAAGATTACGAAAATTATTGAACAACGCAGCAATGTGTGCGGATACACCCCGATTCCCCCCCGAGTGATGCGTGCTGCTTGCTGCGAGCCCAAGATTACAAAGATTATTTAACAGCACAGCAATGTTCGCGGATACAACTCCCTGCCTCCCCCCCCCCCCCCGAGCGATGCGTGCTGCCTGCTGCGAACCCATGATTACGAAAATTATTGAACAACGCAGCAATGTGTGCGCATACACCCCCCCTCCCCCCCCCCGAGCGATGCGTGCTGCTTGCTGCGAGCCCAAGAATACAAAAATTATTTCACAGTGCAGCAATGTGTGCGGATACAACTCCCTCCCCCCCCCCCCCCCCCGAGCGATGCGTGCTGCCTGCTGCGAACCCATGATTACGAAAATTATTGAACAACGCAGCAATGTGTGCGCATACACCCCCCCTCCCCCCCCCCCCCCCCGAGCGATGCGTGCTGCTTGCTGCGAGCCCAAGAATACAAAAATTATTTCACAGTGCAGCAATGTGTGCGGATACAACTCCCTCCCCCCCCCCCCCCCCCGCCGAGCGATGCGTGCTGCTTGCTGCGAGCCCAGGATTAAGAAAATTACTGAAGAGCGCAGCAATGTGTGGATACAACTCCCTGCCCCCCCCCCTCCCCACCGAGCGATGCGTGCTGCCTGCTGCGAGCCCAAGAATACAAAAATTATTTAACAGTGCAGCAATGTGTAGATACAACTCCCTGCCTCCCCCCCCCCCCCCCCCCGAGCGATGCGTGCTGCCTGCTGCGAACCCATGATTACGATAATTATTGAACAACGCAGCAATGTGTGCGCATACACCCCCCCTTCCTCCCCCGAGTGATGCGTGCTGCTTGCTGCGAGCCCAAGAATACAAAAATTATTTAACAGTGCAGCAATGTGTGCGGATACAACTCCCTGCCCCCTCCCCCTCCCGAGCGATGCGTGCTGCTTGCTGCGAGCCCAAGATTACGAAAATTATTTAACAGCGCAGCAATCTGTGGATACAACTCCCTGCCCCCCCCCCTCCCCACGGAGCGATGCGTGCTGCCTGCTGCGAGCCCAAGAATACAAAAATATTTAACAGTGCAGCAATGTGTGGATACAACTCCCTGCCTCCCCCCTCCCCCTCCCGAGCGATGCGTGCTGCTTGCTGCGAGCCCAAGATTACGAAAATTATTTAACAGCGCAGCAATCTGTGGATACAACTCCCTGCCCCCCCCCTCCCCACGGAGCGATGCGTGCTGCCTGCTGCGAGCCCAAGAATACAAAAATATTTAACAGTGCAGCAATGTGTGGATACAACTCCCTGCCTCCCCCCTCCCCCTCCCGAGCGATGCGTGCTGCTTGCTGCGAGCCCAAGATTACGAAAATTATTTAACAGCGCAGCAATCTGTGGATACAACTCCCTGCCCCCCCCCTCCCCACGGAGCGATGCGTGCTGCCTGCTGCGAGCCCAAGAATACAAAAATATTTAACAGTGCAGCAATGTGTGGATACAACTCCCTGCCTCCCCCCTCCCCCTCCCGAGCGATGCGTGCTGCTTGCTGCGAGCCCAAGATTACGAAAATTATTTAACAGCGCAGCAATCTGTGGATACAACTCCCTGCCCCCCCCCCTCCCCACGGAGCGATGCGTGCTGCCTGCTGCGAGCCCAAGAATACAAAAATATTTAACAGTGCAGCAATGTGTGGATACAACTCCCTGCCTCCCCCCCCCCCCCGAGCGATGCGTGCTGCCTGCTGCGAACCCATGATTACGAAAATTATTGAACAACGCAGCAATGTGTGCGCATACACCCCCCCTCCCCCCCCCCCCGAGCGATGCGTGCTGCTTGCTGCGAGCCCAAGATTACTAAAATGATTTAACAGCGCAGCAATGTTTGCGGATACAACTCCCTTCCCCCCCCCCCCCCCCGAGCGATGCGTGCTGCTTGCTGCGAGCCCAAGATTACAAAAATTATTGAACAACGCAGCAATGTGTGCGCATACACCCCCCCTCCCCCCCCCCCCCCGAGCGATGCGTGCTGCTTGCTGCGAGCCCAAGATTACTAAAATGATTTAACAGCGCAGCAATGTTTCCGGATACAACTCCCTTCCCCCCCCCCCCCCCCCCCCGAGCGATGCGTGCTGCTTGCTGCGAGCCCAAGATTACAAAAATTATTTAACAGCGCAGCAATGTGTGCGGATACAACTCCCAGCCCCCCCCCCACGAGCGATGCGTGCTGCCTGCTGCGAACCCAAGATTACGAAAGGAACCGCATATTCACAGGGCGGACACCATCACGTGTGTAAAGATATAACTGAAGGTATATCTTTGCGAGCAAGTGTCTGAACGACTAAACGCTCTCAGAGGGTCAGCCTCCGGGTTCATCTACATATATAGTGGAGCATTTTCTTAACTGCAGCATTGTGCTGTTTTGTACACAAAATGGACGAATGAGTTTAAAAAATTAAAGAAGCACGCAAAAAAGAATTAGTTGGAAGGCTTCAGAATGTGTATTTTCGTGAATGTACGCTCCTCCAGACACTTTGTAGATCAATGCAGGGGCGTCACAGGCACGTTACTGGTCTTCCCAAACACAATGTACAATTCAGTATATGGTTTAAAACGAAAGCCGTCGTCCCTTGAAGAGTTTCAGAAACAATGCTAAAAGTATGAGGTTATGTTTGGCACACGACAAGGATGAGTGCAAGGCTCGACGCTAGGCCAGAGGCGGTCGACTATGCTTAGGTTATTGTTCCGCTTTTTTTCTTTCCCCCTCCCCCCCCCCCCCCCCCAAAAAAAAAAAAGAAGACGTTGACCGAAATAAATTTATACTGTAAATAGTGTACAGATGGTGCGAGATGTCCATGTTAACGTTTTTTTCCCCCGAAGTGGGACTGCGGCCTTGTATCGAATTCTGGAGGGGAACTGACTGTTCAAGTTTTCCTTCTACTCAGTGAGGCTCAGTTTGTTTGAGTTTATTTCGCTCTCCCGCTCTCAAAATGCAGCCCCGCAGCCTTCATGCGTATCCCTTAGCACTGCAGGCAGGCTTGCCGAGAGGAAAAATGCCTGCGAAAACACGATTCTCTGGGCACATGTGTTTGGCCGTGCAGTTCGTTCCTCTAGTGCAACTTTGATACGTACTGCAGGTATTGCACGGTTGCAGTAGAAATGTCCCACAAGTTAAATCAATTGTTCGCAGTTTCTGTGTGAGCCTCGAATAAAAATTCGTGCAGCAGCGCCAACCTATTCTGCTGGCGCGTGGAAGATGGATAACTCGGGCTGGCTCATTTGTTTGTTCGAGAGCTGGTAAATAGTCTTTTAAGGGGTGTGAGTGACCCGTTCCTGCGGGCAATGCGTCACTTAACAATGGGAGGGTCCTCCCTAACCTTGTTATTACGGCTGAGTAGTTGCCGGGTGGTACTTTTGATTTTTTAAACAAGTAGTCAGCAATGTAAAATTGTTGGCTTCAAAGTTCTCGAAATAGTACTTAAGTGCGATAAAACAGAGGAACCTGCGTAATGATATTGTGGATGTTGTGTTCCCTGTGCCCTTGTACACAGCTATGTATCTTGGAGGGTGCGGTCAGGACGTGTTGAAAAGACTGAAAAGAATGTAGATTCAGCCAAGGGTCAAATATTTTTTTCTTTAAGCTACACACGGGAATATTGTTATAGTGGACTTCCACAGTAATACTTTTCCCGTGTGTACATACATGGAAGAAAGCAATTTGCACCCTGGAGAACAGATTGTTTGAGTTTTAGATCACCTGAGACGACAGACGACGTTTATATTATTTGCATTGTTGGGAAGGGGTATATCTTTGGGAGGTGTTACAAAGGACTTTTCACAAGGAGTTACCATTAAACCGTTACGGTATACGGTCTTCCTCCGTTGATAAATAGCATGGGGTGCGTCGTGACTTAAAGGAGCCATGAAGAGAAAATACAACTTCGTTTAATTTGAAAGAACTAGGATTCAGTATCTCACTCAGCTCCATTAGAGCCACAAAAGATGTTTTTTAACGAAAAAAAAGCAAGAAGTATTTAAAAACTTTCAAATTTTGCGCCACAGTGACGTGTTATGAGCAAGAATGACGTCACACGGGCCAACAATAAAATATAGTTTTCAGTGCGTCAACTGCACGTTAGCATTCAATTGATGCGGTCAAATGTAACTAGAGGCCCCATTACAGACGTCCAGTCATGTGTCGTCGCGACAGGTCAGTTAGGCGGCCACCAATCGCACAAACAAGGTTCCGTGACGTCATAGAAAAGTTGCGGGAAATTGGCTAGGGGGTCGCCACGGCTTCACACGTTTTCTTGAATATCTCCGTTATTTTTTGGAAGATTGCGATGATATTGGTAACATTGTTATCGGGACTAAGCAGTCTTTCTAATAAACCCAACTTGTATTTTGTCTTCATGGCTCCTTTAATCATGGAACTGGGCCTCTGCAGTATATGGCGCTCCCGCTCAGAACGGCTTTACAGCGATGCTGGTACTCGTTCTGCAAAAAGCATTTTAGAGAAAGCCGCTTCTTTGAAGTTATAAAAGCTCCGGCCGAACTGCCGTCGTGGCTGCCTCAAATAGAGCAGCTGACTTCACTGAGGGGTTTTATTCGACATCGTCAACCCTAAGTTGGCTCCCCTCCACTTTGTGTGAATTCTTGCCCTGGGTATTTGTAAGTGCTTCTCCAAGCAAGGGAAGAAAATAATGCCATGCGTGTCTCCCACGGTTGCGCTGTATTTTTCAACGCATAATGCGCGGGTCCGATTCAGGCACCGGATCTTGCTCGAATTTATTTCCTGGCAGCCACATTTATTTATTTTTTCGGTCGATTCGGCCAACATGCAGTTTGACATGGACGGACCGACAGACTCTTTACTATTAACTTAACAGAGAAAAGAATACCGTGCTTACAATTCAAGACACTTATGACGAGCACAGCCATCAGAGTACAGTTGCATTCGTGTTAAACCTAATTTTTTTCTGCTCCCGTGAGGAGCTCGTAGACTCCTCGTTTTTTTCTTCTTGGGATTCGATAGGGCATTCACGCAAATTTTGCATCCCCAATTTTAATCGTGAGAACCCGTTAATTCTGATGGATTGATTGTACGGTGTAACACGCCGACGCAACGCAGACTGTAAGGCGAGCTGTAGTGGGAGGCTCCGGATTAATTTTGACCACCTGGGTATCTTTAACGTGAGCCGAAATCTCGCCCACACGGGCGTTTTTGCTTTTCGCCTTCATCAGAAAAGCGGCCGCCGCGGCCGGAAATCGAACCCGCGACCTCGTTCTCAGCAGCAGAACGCCTTAGCCACTGAGCCACCGCGGCGGGTCCCCCTTAATTCTGAATAGCCGTGCACCTTTCAAGCACCTGTGTCGGACCCTTTGAGTGCCTCAAACTTCGTCAGGGCGCACAACACTTCATTTGAACACAAGAGGTTGCTGCGTACAACCTTTCCACTACGACGTCATTCTGTCTGTCTGTGTGTCTGTCTGTCTGTCTGTCTGTATGTCTGTCTGTCTGTCTGTCTGTCTGTCTGTCTGTCTGTCTGTCTGTCTGTCTGTCTGTCTGTCTGTCTGTCTGTCTGTCTCTTTAATAGCACATACCCAAGGGCCACAATTTTTTTACATTTTCGACGGACATTCAAAGCTGAGGAAGTGAGGAATAGCATGATTGTGCGCAGATTTCTTTGGTTATGAATGGTTAAAAGTGTATTTTTTGTTGATAAGTCCGTTTCTGCACTAAACGATGGCTGCCTGTGAAAAACACACATTAGCCTTGCTTGAAGATTACCTTTTCTGAAATGAAGTTAGTTGGAAGACAGCCATTGTATATTTCTACTTATCTGATTAGCACTGGGATAACATTTCATTCCGTTTAGACATTATTAGCAGTTCAACTACACTTCAAAAATAGGAAAACATGTCCACCCATCTTTGCGCAGCTGTTGTGTCAATCACAATGTAGAGTCGTGTAGTACGCAATTACTAATGTTAAATGGCTTGTTGATTGCACCAGAACACACGACAAAAATTTTCTGCGTGTTTTTGTGGAAACAAAGCACAAATTATAGTTGTAGGACCATGATGAACTTCTTTCACAAGAAAAACTCTTCATTTTCACAAAGAAAGACCAAGGGTACGGAGACAAAAGGTACACTTAAGAACCTGACTGGGTCCCCGCTCCCTTTGCAGGCAATAAAGGGACACTGAAGTGAATTTGTCAAGCTCCCGTTTTTCCTTGCACTGCGTAGACTTTCTCAAATTAGCACACTTTTCATCGTTTATCCGGTTGACAAATCGGTAATTATTTTACAAAGCGCGAAAGAAGAAAAACTACCATGCGCGGTTTGCGGCGGCCGCACCAACTAAGGCTGTGACGTTAGGAGGAGGGGGCACCGTGATTGGACGATACCCAAGGTTAGCAATCAAACAAGTTTCGGTTTCGGTTCTGACACAACCGATGGCGTTGTTGGATGGGCATTCTCAATATCTCAGTAATCATCGTACCGTGCTTCTGCCATGTTGTCGGCTGTAAAATGCATAAGATAAGCCTCCCAGGATGGTCTGGAATCGTAGCATTCACTAGCCGTAGCCTACGCAGTGTATCAACGCCCTCCGCGTCCCCGCAGACGCTCAAATGCCATGCGCTTTTCCCCCATATTTGGAGCTTGCCTCACTCATGCCTGTATCGTAAAAAGCGTGTTCGCACCAGGCCAAGGGTCTGTTGGTTCTGGCTTGTGCCCACTGCCCGCAAGCAGTCGGTGCTTATGGCAACAGAACGCCAACGAGAACTCGCTAGCGCGCCAGTGCCAGCCTGCGCGCGTTCTGTGAACTAGTTCGTGGAGCAATGAACGTTACGGCCCCAAAAACGGTGAACTCAGTATAGAAAACACCGGCGGAAAACGACAAATCTAACTTATATATAAAAAAAAGAACGTACTCGCGGGGATTCGAACTCCTGACTTGCAAAACACTTGCGATGACAAATCTAGCGCTCCAAAGCACACGGCCACAAGCTTTTTTTTTTCTTTATTGCCTGTTTTCGGTTTACACAATAAGAACAAAAAAAAAGGATTACAAAGCGCGAAAAGACATCAGCACGCCACTTGCTAGTGCGCGCTTGTTAAAAAGGCCGAAGCTATGCCACACTTTCCAACACATTTAACCAGTCAGGTGGAGATGGTTGGGCTTTGTACACTTCTAAGATCTCCCGTACACTTTGGCAGAACAACTCTCTGCTCGGTTTCACATCTACATCATTATGGTGAACTGTCATTCGAGCTTTCCATATACTATGCAGGGCCAGCAACATCAAAAGATCATACGGGACGCCGCCAGTTTTCAACGGCCAAGAACCTGATTCCATGGCTATCCAACGGGGAATTCTTTTTTAGTGTTCTCTGCAAAACGTCCCACAGGAACACCCCGTCACAACAGTCTATGAATGAGTGCTCTACTGTTTCTCGCTTTTTACAAACCAAGCAGTCAGGCCCCCAGGGAACAAACAAACCTTTTTCAATCATCCAAGTTTTAACAGGCACACGGCCACAAGTGCGCGCTGCCGGCCCTGGAAATATATGGTATATAATGTATAACCAGTTTACATTTTTATTTAGTTTTAGCATTCCAAGCAGCTTAGGTGACTATTTGTTCTTTTGCGCTCGTGCAGTAAGCATCCCCCAAGTTTCCACAATATCTCACGTCTAGCAATTGCATTTCTTAGACGGAAAAGCGTTCGCAGATGCGTAGTCGTGCTGCTGGCCGCTGTGCTTGTTCGCCCAGCGCAGAAAAGTGCTTCCCGCACCCTAGTTTGACGCAGTACGGTAAAAATATCAGTTGATTTTATTTTCTTAGTACCTATATTGACTTCGCTGACTTTTCTCCCGCCTTCAAGAGGCCTTATATTTTCCTACTGGCGTACCAGTCAGCGAAGCGTCGCATGTGCGCTTGTGCAGCGCTTGTGTGAAGCGACCTTGACTCGGAGCTAGATACAGTGTACAAACTAACCAAGTAAAAAAAGTCGCATTCTTCCATTCCCAAACGTGTCCTGGCTTCGTTTCAACTGAGCGAACGAATTGCGACGACCCGTCGGCGGCCGGCGGACGAAACGCTGGGCCGACTGACTCTGTCTGAAGGCCGGGGAGCCATGTTGTAGCGCAGCCAATTGCGAGCTCGGCTCCTCCCGACGTCACACGAAAACGCCACAGAAAATAGGCGAGCGCAAAGAGAGGAGGACAGCATTTTCGAATTAATTTTTATACTAAATAAAATTGCGTAAACGCGCCCAGAGTGGTCGAAACATGGCCTGGGGACTCCGGACTATAATTTGAGCTAGTAATCCCGCAATGTTTACATATCACTTCAGTGTCCCTTTAACAGCAGCACAAAGTTACAAGACGCGAAAAGAAAAATTCAGTAGAACGGGCAACCAAGGAAACAAAAAACAACAAATTTTTAAGCACTCCCATCACTTCGCATATCAGTGTGGGCATGACACAACATATCATATCATCACACAACAAAACACACACACACACACACACACACACACACACACACATATATATATATATAGGGAGTAGTAGAACTTTGAAGATGGTAGAGAACACAAGAGAAGAAAAACTTCGAACAAGGTAAAAGCACGATTGTGGCCTACGTTTCAGCAAAGAGAACTTGCTTTCCTCAGAAATACATATATATATATATATATATATATATATATATATATATATATATATATATATATATATATATATATATATATATATATATATATATATATATATATATATATAGAAATAAGGGTTGGCAGTCAAGACCTCGGAAAGCAAAGGGGAGGTTGTGGTAGGCCATTGAAACAGATCAAGAATTTGGAAAGAAAGAAAGAAAGCAAGCGAAGAAAAAATGCCCGCCAGGTGGGATCCGAACCCACGACCTCCAGAATACCGGTCTGGGGCGATAACCACTACGCTACCGGCGGGGCGATTTTCTCCCCCGCTTTCTGGGGTATTTATGTTAATGTAATTTTGTTCCTGTGCTTGGGGGTGGTAGCCAGCGCCACTCTGACTTCTCGGGGTGAAGGGGACCTTCTTTTTAATCCCCGCGCCGTCACTCGAGTGTCTACGACATGCCGAGAGTGGTCAACCAGCGTTAAACCCTCTTAAGCTCCCTATGGCACCAAGACTGCCAGAACAGAGGCCCTCGCTATGCATGTAGCGAATCAGAATAGGAAATGAGGGACTCGTAGAAATAACACAGAAATAAGGGTTGGCAGTCAAGAAGACCTCGGAAAGTAAAGGGGAGGTTGTGGTAGGCCATTGAAACAGATCAAGAATTTGGAAAGAAAGAAAGAAAGCAAGCAAAGAAAAAATGCCCGCCAGGTGGGATCCGAACCCACGACCTCCAGAATACCGGTCTGGTGCGATAACCACTACGCTACCGGCGGGGCGATTTTCTCCCCCGCTTTCTGGGGTATTTATGTTAATGTAATTTTGTTCCTGTGCTTGGGGGTGGTAGCCAGCGCCACTCTGACTTCTCGGGGTGAAGGGGACCTTCTTTTTAATCCCCGCGCCGTCACTCGAGTGTCTACGACATGCCGAGAGTGGTCAACCAGCGTTGAACCCTCTTAAGCTCCCTATGGCACCAAGACTGCCAGAACAGAGGCCCTCGCTATGCATGTAGCGAATCAGAACAGGAAATGAGGGACTCGTAGAAATAACACAGAAATAAGGGTTGGCAGTCAAGAAGACCTCGGAAAGCAAAGGGGAGGTTGTGGTAGGCCATTGAAACAGATCAAGAATTTGGAAAGAAAGAAAGAAAGCAAGCAAAGAAAAAATGCCCGCCAGGTGGGATCCGAACCCACGACCTCCAGAATACCGGTCTGGTGCGATAACCACTACACTACCGGCGGGGCGATTTTCTCCCCCGCTTTCTGGGGTATTTATGTCAATGTAATTTTGTTCCTGTGCTTGGGGGTGGTAGCCAGCGCCACTCTGACTTCTCGGGGTGAAGGGGACCTTCTTTTTAATCCCCGCGTCGTGACTCGAGTGTCTACGACATGTCGAGAGTGGTCAACCAGCGTTGAACCCTCTTAAGCTCCCTATGGCACCTAGACTGCCAGAACAGAGGCCCTCGCTATGCATGTAGCGAATCAGAATAGGAAATGAGGGACTCGTAGAAATAACACAGAAATAAGGGTTCGCAGTCGAGAAGACCTCGGAAAGCAAAGGGGAGGTTGTGGTAGGCCATTGAAACAGATCAAGAATTTGGAAAGAAAGAAAGAAAGCGAAGAAAAAATGCCCGCCAGGTGGGATCCGAACCCACGACCTCCAGAATACCGGTCTGGTGCGATAACCACTACGCTACCGGCGGGGCGATTTCGAATCCCACCTGGCGGGCATAACCACTACGCTACCCCGCCGGTAGCGTAGTGGTTATCGCACCAGACCGGTATTCTGGAGGTCGTGGGTTCGGATCCCACCTGGCGGGCATTTTTTCTTCGCTTTCTTTCTTTATTTCCAAATTCTTGATCTGTTTCAATGGCCTACCACAACCTCCCCTTTGCTTTCCGAGGTCTTCTTGACTGCCAACCCTTATTTCTGTGTTATTTCTACGAGTCCCTCATTTCCTATTCTGATTCGCTACATGCATAGCGAGGGCCTCGGTTCTGGCAGTCTTGGTGCCATAGGGAGCTTAAGAGGGTTCAACGCTGGTTGACCACTCTCGACATGTCGTGGACACTCGAGTCACGGCGCGGGGATTAAAAAGAAGGTCCCCTTCACCCCGAGAAGTCAGAGTGGCGGTGGCTACCACCCCCAAGCACAGGAACAAAATTACATTGACATAAATACCCCAGAAAGCGGGGGAGAAAATCGCCTTGCCGGTAGCGTAGTGGTTATCGCACCAGACCGGTATTCTGGAGGTCGTGGGTTCGGATCCCACCTGGCGGGCATTTTTTCTTTGCTTGCTTTCTTTCTTTCTTTCCAAATTCTTGATCTGTTTCAATGGCCTACCACAACCTCCCCTTTGCTTTCCGAGGTCTTCTTGACTGCCAACCCTTATTTCTGTGTTATTTCTACGAGTCCCTCATTTCCTATTCTGATTCGCTACATGCATAGCGAGGGCCTCTGTTCTGGCAGTCTTGGTGCCATAGGGAGCTTAAGAGGGTTCAACGCTGGTTGACCACTCTCGGCATGTCGTAGACACTCGAGTGACGGCGCGGGGATTAAAAACAAGGTCCCCTTCACCCCGAGAAGTCAGAGTGGCGCTGGCTACCACCCCCAAGCACAGGAGCAAAATTACATTGACATAAATACCCCAGAAAGAGGGGGAGAAAATCGCCCCGCCGGTAGCGTAGTGGTTATCGCACCAGACCGGTATTCTGGAGGTCGTGGGTTCGGATCCCACCTGGCGGGCATTTTTTCTTCGCTTTCTTTCTTTCTTTCCAAATTCTTGATCTGTTTCAATGGCCTACCACAACCTCCCCTTTGCTTTCCGAGGTCTTCTTGACTGCCAACCCTTATTTCTATATATATATATATATATATATATATATATATAGATATGGGGAGGATGTGGTAGGTCATTGAAATAGATAAAGAATTTGGAAAGAAAGAAAGTAGAGAAAAAATGCCCGCCAGGTGGGATCCGAACCCACGACCTCCAGAATACCGGTATGGTGCGATAACCACTACGCTATCGGCGGGGCGATTGTCCCCTCCACTTTCTGGGTTATTTATGTTTAAGTATTTTTTTGTTTCCTGTGCTTGGGGGTGGTAGCCAACGCCACTCGGACTACTCGGGGTGATGGGGACCTTCTTTTTAACCCCCGGGCCGTGACTCGAGTGTCTACGACATGTCGAGAGTGGTCGACCAGCGTTGAACCCTCTTAAGCTTCCTATGGCACCAAGACTGCCCGAACAGAGGCCCTCGCTATGCATGTAGAGAATCAGAAATGGGAAATGAGGGAATCGGTGAATTAATACAGAATAAGGGTTGGCAGTCAAGAAAACCTCGGAAAGCAAAGGGGGGAATGCGGTAGGTCATAGAAACAGATGAAGACCTTTTTTAGTCAGAAAGAAAGTGGTGAAAAAATGGGTTGTGGGTTCGGATCCCACCTGGCGGGCATTTTTTCTCTACTTTCTTTCTTTCTTTCTTTTTTTCTTTCTTTCTTTCCAAATTCATTATCTATTTCAATGACCTACCACATCCTCCCCTTTGGTTTCCGAGGTTTTCTTGATTGCCAACTCTTATTTCTGTGTTATTTTCAACGAGCCCCTCATTTCCTATATATACATATAGTATATATATATATATATACCACAGCAAAGTCAGACGGGATTATTTATTATTTATACAAAAAAGAAGGGCACATACACAACACAGGATGCAAATAGCTAAATATACTTATTAAATATTTCAAAATACAGATTTTGCGGAACAGTATTCCCGTAATATGCCTTTAAAGGAATTTAGAGGAGCTGTTTCGATAATCTCAGTAATCTCTGCATTGTCATTTACGAATGTAGGAATGAGATAACGCATGGTCTTCAAGACATAGTTTGCTCTAATACGGGGTAACCTGAAGTTTTTTTTATTCTGAATTGAGAACTCTCCTGCATTCAGAGATATGTTTGCAGAAATTCATGACGATTTGTGCGCCTTCCCTTGTATAGATGTAATGCAAAGTTGTACATGTGTAGCTGTTGCCTATTCAGTATTTCATGTGCTTCTCTGAGCTGTCTGGTACTGCGTCGGGAACCTAGATTTTCTAGAGCCCGAATAGCTTTTTTCTGCGTTATAGTTAGGTTTAAAATATGAGAACGATTTGTTAAGCCCCAGACTAAAAGGCAGCAATTTAAATGTGATTGAAACATTCCGTAATAGACAGTTAGTCTGAAACTCTTGGGAATTTTATCACGGAGTTTCCATAGTGCGCCGGTAACCTTAGTTAGCTTCAGTAATAGTTGATTAGTATGTTCGTTCCACGTAAGACATTCATCAAAATATACGCCGAGAAATTTGATACTGTTCACAGATTTAATACCTTCATTTGAAAAATAGAGTTCAAGATTCTTATATCAACCCTATTAAGAAAAATAGTGCTAAAAACCACGACACAAAATCGAAGAACAACGATAAAGATGCGCTTCTGTCGGGCCGTTAGTAGTTTTTCTGTCGTGCTTTTCAGCGCTCTTTTTCTTGAAACGATATACACCAACTGAACTATCAGCCTATTTTACTCAACTATCTCTTTAACACCCAACAGGTCTGTCGGTGCTTGTTGATCGGAACGCCAGTGTGGGTCTGGTTAACGACTGCAGCTCTGTATATCGAAAGCAATTGTGCTCTCATCTGTAGTCATTGCACACTCTGTGGGATATAGCTACTCATGCTCATGTAGCGAAGCACATTAATTGCAAACTTCGAATTCATTCAGTGAAATAATAGGGACCTTGCGTATCATAGAACTTTCACTATGTGGCGCTCCCACACACAATTACACAGGCATGATTTCCAGTAGTACTAAGCTTTGTATAGGTCGTCATGTTCTCAGATTGCGTGAGACCAGACAGTATTGGATGGGCAATATTCACCTTACTGATACAAACATTTACCTCTTTAGATGGGTTTCCATTTTCCGTTTGGTGTAGCTTGATTTTCATGTACGGCATTCCCCAACACTTTCGCCATTGTGCCATAGATCGATGCGAAATATACGGTAGACCTTGAATCGAATACAAACAGTCACAGAAGATACGGAGCACGTGACTGACGATTTTGCAACGTTCGCATACAGACTAGGACGAAACGTAGGATCCGTTCAAAATTTATGAGGCTATTTTCTGGTGACCACACTGAAGCCATCTGCCTCGCGGGACATACGCACCGGAGGGCAAGGATTCAAGAAGCTGAAACAGTGCATGCAGCGATCAATGGGCCGTAACGGGGCCTGGAATGGGGTGTATTCTTTTCCCTAAGAATAATTTAAACGGAAGCTGACGGGGAAAACGGCGTACCTGCATGGATACAGGCAAGTGGGGCACTCACTGGATGCTATTCTCAAGGGAAAGGTTTCAGCATAAGTAACCAGTGAGTGTTCCAAATGCTTCAATCGTCTCTTACGGCTGTTAGGACAACCTAAAATAGCATTTATTACGAGCCTATTCATCACATGTGTGGAAAGCCTCAACGTACGGTAGTTTTACTGTTGCCCTCCGTCTGGAAAGCAGCAAGCGCAACCGGGATCTAACCCGCGTGCTTGGGCTCAGCCATAGTGTTGGCTCAGCAGCAGAAGGTCTTAGCCATTGAATCACCGTGGCTTTCTTTATTGCCGGGTTTTTACGTCAACAAAAGGAACGGATAAAGGTAAAACCACTAGCGCTGCGGTTGCTAGCGTAGCATAATTTAGAAACGTAGCGTGTTCAATACTGTTCTCACTTCCTTCAGCCAGTCCGGTACACACAACTGGGCCTTCCACACTTACACAATACTTCTGATGTACTCGCAGAAGTACTGCCTTGCCGGTCTGGTATCAATATCCTGTTGCGGAAAGCCATACCTTCCATATACCATTGAAGACCAAAAGCATCAAAACAGATTATAAAGTACAGTAGGGTCCACTGTTAAAGGGAAACGGAGAGTGCCTGGCCGCTCCGCTCCGCGAACCGCCGCCCAGTGCTGCCACAGGCAAAGAAAAAGTAGTAGTAGATTTTTGCTTGAAAAATCAGCAGAAATCATTAAAATTTGGCTCAAAATTCAGCAGAAATCAGCAGATTTTTCTATTCAAAACAAGTAAGAAAGAGCAACTTTCCATTTCAAACTTCTTTGTTAACGCTCGTTAGCCAATTCGTGCACGCGCACGTGTATGGTGGCGCCGCGTGGGGGGAAGATACGCAAATGCAACTATGGTGCTTTTATTTTTATTTCTTTTTGGGTACTATATGCTCTGTGCGCGTCGGCGTCGCAAACAGCTGAACTGTGTACTGCGGGTACAGTCGTCGGTTTTTATTAGGTTAATTCCGGTGAGTTTCATTAAACTGACCGGAATACCCCTTATACCCTTTATTTATACCCCTTATGTTAATTACATTGTTACAATAAAACACGCATTTGCTTCGTTCCTACTGAATTTTGAGGGGTTCGCAATGAAATCGTATCGGAAACTACATTTTTAAAGCAAAGCTTTCTAGCTCTGCCAGCCAACGGTTCTTTCATGGCGTGCGGGACAACAAACTCCCATCGCGGCGGAGGCGGCGGCGGGGGGAGGGGGGTTCATCCACAGAGCACACTGTAGATGGCACGGCGAATTTACCCAGCGTTCCCCGCGCGAAAGTGCCTGCTCGCCGGCAGCGGCGTCGGCGGTACGGCTTTGTCGTCTGCTTTAGCGACGGTTGTTTTTGGGCCTATTTTGGCGCAGCTTCGCGTCCATTGCGCGCTGTCTTTGCACGGCTTGATTAACTTGTTCGACAGCACCACCAGGGTAACCCGCACCCCACTGGTTTAAGTGGCCGTGCGGCAAACATACTTTAACGATTGGTTTGCAGGGCGGGAACCACATACGGACGTCTGGCCGCAAGAGAAACGCTACCTTTTGCCCACAGCTTGCCACGAATGGGACCCCGTTTTCTAAATTGGTGAATACCTATTGTTTTAAGAGGTAATACAAAAGGCAAAAGGAGAAACTGGTTCTGATAAATAGAGATTATAAAAGTTCCCGCAGCTCTCTCGCAATTCTAAAACTTACTGAAATAACTTGCTTAAATAAGTATAAATGGGAATCACTAAGCTCACACGCCGAATCGTTTCGGTGTCTGCGCTTGTGTCGCGCGGTGGTGTAGCCACAAGCTAGCACAAAAGGATGGCTAGGTTCCGCTGTCTCACCCTCCGAAAGACGCTCCTCTCCGTTTTGTTTCTCCCGCCTCACGGCCGTGCTACAGCGGCGAGGTGGCGGCCTCCGCCGCTCTAGACCGCCGGCCGTGGCCGACGATGCTGTTGCGTTCGGGACGCCGCCGCCGCCCCCGCGAATTCAAAGTAATGGCTGGCAAAATCTCTGCTTTCACTCTTTGTAGAGCCACCTGTGTGAATTCAAGTGAGTTCTCATGGGCAATGGCTGCTGGTGTCGTTTAAAGCTTTGCTTTCCAACCACCTTCCAGCGTGGATTGGAGCCAATTCTTTTTTGGGGTGGCTTTCAGTTCTTGACGAAAAGCCAATCAGAATAGGTTCTCGGAAAAATGGCGACGCCCGATTAACTCGAGCTGAAGTCAAAATTGTGGTAGCTTTCGGCAACCTGATGTGCAGAAAGCCAAAAAATCAGTAGATTTTGCACTCTTATCACTAAATCAGCAGAAATTGAACAACATCAGCAGATCTACTGACAAATCAGTAGCAGTGGCAGCACTGCCGCCGCCGCCGAGAAGTGGCGAGAATCGCAGACGTCCGGCACATGCGCACTGACCACTCCACAGGCGGGAGAATCCGCTCCGTCGTCTGCTACGGCGTTCCGCTACTTCTTCTTCTTAGGTGGTTCGGGCGAAAAGGAAAATGAAGTGCACTGGGGATATTATTGAGCCCAACTGGGGGCTCACCTGCATACAACCCAGTGCGGTGGGGAGGGGGAGGAGGGGGATATAAAGATTAGAGAGGAGAAAGGGGGTGATAAAGAGATAGGTAGGCGAGTAACAAGAGCGAGGAGCCTCGACGTGGATCTTCGTGAAGCAGCAGCAGTGGCGCGTCCAGCAGACTATCGTCTACAGGCGCTGGGCAAGTCCTACGCCGCTCAGCTTGCTATTGGCCGCGAGGCCCACCACTGGAGAGGCTGGCGCTGCGATCGTTTTGACGTCACTTGTAGGATCACCGTTCCTACCTTGCTGCACAGTTGGCTTGCAGCGCGTGACACTTAGCTTAGGACGCGCGTTGTAAAGGTATTTTCGTGTTAATTTCCGTCGTTTGAAGTTAATTCTCAGTGCGTCAAGCGCAGTTTGACGTCATGGGGATTTTATAACCGTATCAACTGTGGTACATTCTCCGCAAACAACTTGAGCGTGGTGGCGTACGTGTGCGACCGAAGCGTAAGCAGCGGCTCGTTTCCCCGATCAACAATGTAGACTACGGCGATTGCCAAGCTAAGTTTCTAGATTTCCCTTGTTTGCAACAAATGTGTGAAGCAAGAAAACATGAAGCATTTACTGCTAGCAGAACGCGCACACACCACCGTGTGCGCGTTCAGCTCGAACCGGAGCAGCTCGAACCGATGCAGGTCGCGGCAGCAACAACTTGTCGCCGCTTTTAAATGCAGAGCATTTTAGTAACTCACGATGTCACCCGCGTTGGCGTCCGTAGTCCGCACCCTACACTATATAAAGAAATAATACCTTCCGGCGCCAGGTTTCGATCCTACGACTCTGCGGGCGGAACGCAAGGTACGCGGCACTTTACCGACTGCTCCACGGAGCCGACACAGAATGGAAGGTTACTCACGCGCCTTATATCCTTGACCAACCGTCGGCCACAGGTGCGCCCTCTCCCCCGCGTCCTCCTCGCCTTCTCTCTGCTCGCAACACCCTCTCTCGCCGCGTTCGGTTCGCGTTCATGTGGTGGCGCGATTTCGGCGCTATAACACTCTCTCGCGAAGGGCATTGGATTAGATTCGATTGGATTCGATTGGATTGGATTGGATTGGCTTGGCTTGGCTTGGATTGGATTTGGATTGGGTTGGATTAAAGTGGATTGTGTTGGATTGTGTTGCGTCATAGCCGCGCCACGTTGCATCGTAGCCTCTCCACGTTGCGTAATAGCCGCGGCAGGGGGTTCACGGCACGTTTCACGTTTCACCATCGACTTCATCGACAATGTCTACGCTGGAAGACAACAATTACAACAACAACCAATACGTAATCCATAAGACTTGCAGGCACGCCCCCCGCGGAAATGCTCTGCATTTGATCGTGCCCCTCGCGAGGGGGATGTTTTGATTTTTTACAAGTACACCCTCCGGAAGGGGCAGGAAGGTCTTACCTCTTACATTTCGTCCAAGTAACGGCAGTGTTCCGCAGGTAACGCTGTCACTTTTTAAAAATCACGCTAGTTGTGGAAAAGTAATTCGAAAGCGGTGAATGGGGATGTTAGAGTCGTGGAAAATTGTGCTAGGTAGCGTCATCAGCTGCGGTTTTCAAAGCGATGCTCAAATATCTGCCGTGATCTACGCCGACCGTCCCCGAAGGTCGGTCCCGGCACCGCCGGCCCGTTCACGCGCGGTGCGGCGAGCGGCCGAAGGATATGTTCCTGCGCGCAAGCATCGGCCGAGGCCGTGGCAGGTTCTTGATCATCGATCGCTTAAACGGACGCGGATACAAAGTTACACATACAAGAAAGAGGGTGACAGTGAAGTGAAAAGTTGTATTAGGGACTCTCATTCGCAACTGTAACGATAGTGGCGAAGAAATATCTGCCGCGACGTTCAGCCTAAAGTTCCCAACATTCGATTACGTGCATCCGAAGCCGGCGGCGAGCGGTTCGAAAAGACCCTTTCGTCGCGCGCGCGCGTGTTGCGTTTAGGTACCCCATCACTTTGGGGGGCCCCCAACGCTCGGTTCTCCTATTTTAAAACTCCAAATTACCCTAATTCATTAACGACGTGTTTCGCCTTGTACACAGCCTCGCCTTCTGTGAGCAATCGTTAGTTTCATTGATGCTAGAGGAAGGCAGGCTCACTGTAATCATAAAAGAGCCCACGTTAGAATTATACATCCCCACGCCGAAGTCCTAATGAAAACTAAATATAGCCATGTCCAAACCCGCTCGCAGGCGTTGAAAACTTGCGCTCGTATACCACTTATACATTGCGGACAAGTTGTCGTAAAAAGTAAACATATCATCCGTGCAGAGTACAGGCTACGGCAGTGATCCTTAATCAAATCCGGGAATAACTATGAAAAACATTGTAGGGGTAATAGGCACTGCTTAAGCCAAACTGCGCATCATAGCAGTACTTTTAAGCATGCGCGGTGAAGCAATCCGATCACCGTTCTCACGTAGTCAATTATTTACCAGGCAAGGCGAGCAGTTTGAGATCACAAGTGAGCGACGCGCTTCCGTCGCTGTTACAAGGTGTTTCCTTGTACACACAGTCTCGTACATGTCACGTCGCAAGTGTTTCATAATGAATTTCCAGTGTACTTTTCTCGGCATCAGTTGCATCGTCCTTGGCTTTAGCTGGCTGCGTACGAGCTGTGGGGCGCGGCGGTGTCGCCGGGAAAAAGCGAGTCGCGATTGCTCGCCCGGATTATTAGATGCAGAGCATCTCATTCACTCGGCTTGTCCATCCGGCGTCGTCGGCGCTGTCCGCCCCTCCCCAATTCTCCTCGCCGCGTCAGCTGCACTCTCCGCCGCTCACCCCCTCTCCTCTCCGATAGCGAACACTCTCTCGCGAGGGGCATTGGTTTGGATTCGATTGGATTGGCTTGGATTGAATTGGATTGGATTGGATTGTATTTGGATTGGATTGGATTAAAGTAGATTGCGTTGGATTGTGTTGCGTCATAGCCGCGGCACGTTGCTATCCGCGGCAGACGCGCTGGGGCCGGCGCATGTGCAGTACTCTCTCTTCCGCAGTTTCCTCTCTTTCGGGCGCGCTGCGCATATAACCGGTGTGCCGTTCTCCGGCGAAGCAACATCCACGCTTGGCTCAAACACCTAGAGTCCACGCCGCTTTACAAGTACGCCAACGTCGTCATCGACTGGGACCGGCTTACGCTGTCCCCTCAACGTTATGCGCGTTATAAAACGCGGTCCCTTCGCCGCTCCGCCTATGCGTCGCATCTACACAGGGGTTCCGGCGAGGGGAGGTGGGAGTTTTTACTTTTCGGTTTGCAGACAACTTTTTTTGGGTAATTTGCATCCAATCCACAAGGATCGGGGGGGGGGGGGGGTGTACGGTGGCACACACACACACACACACACACACACACACACACACACACACACACACACACACACACACACACACACACACACACACACACACACACACAAACACAAAAACACGCGGTCGCATACGCACAGGAAATGGGTTGTAGCAGACGACAACCCGACCCGGCGTCCAACAAGTGACGTCATTCGTAGGTGGCGCCACGGTATGTCCTCGGGGCCAATAGCGGGGAATTTCGCACTCGAAGGATCTGAGCGGCACGGCGAAGCGCCCTTGCAGACGACACAGCGGCATCTCCCGCCTGGAGTGGTCAGTGCGCATGTGCCGGAGGTCTGCGATTCTCGCCATTTCTCGGCGGCGACGCTTCGCGGAGCGTAGCGGCCCGCACTCGCCGTTTCTCTTTACAGTGTACCTCACTGTACATCATCATCGCCCTCTACACACAGGAACCGAACATTATGACAATGAAGGAAGAAGTCCTTTTTTAGCGCGCGCTGAAGCACATCCAACAGAAATACCGCGTCCCAACAATCCCTGAACACATGTTTGATTGTTTCATGCTTCTTGGAGAGGGTATAGTCCAGACCCCATGAAACAAAGAGGCCCTTCTCCAGCATACACGTTTTCACGAGCATAACACAGGCGTGCAATTAAAGAAAAAGGATTTGACACTTGGCGGACCGGCCATTCATTTCAACCCGTTAAGTGCATTCTGCCCAGGTTGTGCAGGGACTGTTTTCCTGTGGACATTGCACAAGTATTTCATAAAAAATCATGTACAAAAAATTGAGTCACTTGGATGATTTCGCAGAGATAACCATGAATACCTCCAGACAGTGGTTGCGTTGCACTAACAGCAAAGTGTGGCAAAGCCCTGCTAAAACCTACCTGACTAACGGTGACTAACAACGGATCTTGCCCATCGCACAAAAAGAAAAACTGGTTCACAACTTGACGCCGGAAAAGATGCTAGTCAGAGACCCTCGGAGCGGACGCGTCGGAGCGGGTTCGGGTGACTCGTCCGGCCGCTTCCAGGTAGACCCGCAAATAAAGGCGGCGAACGCGCGGTGCCAGATTTGCACATTGGAGCATACACTATGCAGCACCTGCAGTACGTACCATACCTTAGCCTTAAAAAAGTAGATTACACGAACTGAGTGTCTCCTCGAGGCTTGTGGGTGTCCCCAAATGGTTTGACGTAGAGAAATGTGGAGCCATACAATAGCTTAAGCATATGTGGACAATTATGTACTCAAATACGAATGCTTATAATTCATATTAATAAATCGGTACATCGAGAGAAAGGTCCGTAATCATGAGAGTTATGCAGCTTGGCTGTGTCTCGAAGCATTTTGTTTCTTCCTGCATATTTCTATTGTCTTGATTGAGTTCTGCCTGGTTGCTAAGCAAAGTTTTTTTTGTTACTACTAACAAAAATGAACATTCCTGTGGCTAAGCAGCAATTGCTTTTTTTTCTTTTCCATGCAAGCCCTTGCACTGTTTATTGACATGGCACTACGTAATAAACCAGCCTAAGCTCAAGCTTTGGTAAAGATCTAAAGGAGTGATCGATGACTTCGTGTAGCGCAAAAAAAAAAAAACAACCAGCAGAGAACACAGGGAGGAGACGGGAACAAGCGCTTGTGCTCGTCGTCTTCCTGTGTCCTTTGTCGTTTTTTTGCGCTACACGAAGTCGTGGATTACCGCTACAAACTAGCCCAAACGCACACTCTGATAATCTAGAGGGGTACTGACACAAAATTTCTAAGCAGAGATAACTATGCATAAAGCTTCACTTGTATATGTAGATATCCTCCAGGAAGATTTAACAGTGACCATTCAGTGCAACAAATTTTTAACGAATTTTAAACTTTGCCGCCCAAGAAACCTTAGAATGGATGCTCTTTTGGCATGGGCATCAGCATGAAGATTTGAGCGACCCACCGCAAACTGCCGACGTCAGGGCTCCTGTGACGCAGCCAACACGCTGGCTGGTGTTGGCGGGTGCTGCTCCGCCTTCTGTACCACGTCAGAGTTTTGGGACTGATGCTCTCGCCACCGGTGTCGACGCGATCGGTCGCTCAAGCGCCTGCGTCTAAGACCGGCTGTGGTGCGGCGAGAACAATGACGTCATGACGGCGGTCCTCTCGGTGTCTGTTTCGTAGAAACCGAATATAATACACATTAACGAGGCTGTAAATAATTACTTATACTTCTATCGGCCATGCAATCTGACGTTCTATGATTACTAGGATGGTTGGCACCCTTAACAGCGAGAAAAACGTAACACAAAAATTTTGTGGCAGTACTCCTTCAAAAAAATAATTTTAGAGGTTTTTGTGGCATAAAGGAATTACACTACCATGAATCACTATACTATGTATCGTGTTTAATTATGGCAATGAAAGAAAGTTTACTTTAAACATTTTCCCGCTTCAATAAGTTATAATCCTCATACTATGCTCCGCCGTGGACGCGCTGCACCTGTGACTGCACTTGGCGGAGGCTGCAATGCTATAAATAAAAGCGCCATGCCAATAAAGAGGCTGAAAGCCACAGTTTTCATAGAGCACGCTACCAATCAAATATCTTGTACTGTGCAGTCTGTCACAAACTTAACACAAATGACTAAAAGTGTGGCCTGAACTGCCACCAGCAACACGACGCAATGGTGATCGAGTACGATATAATGCTTTCAGTATGTTTACGATGGCTGAAAATAGCTGGTACATTGATAGCCTAGCTTGCTTAGCCCTTTCCCGATGGTAACGTAGAAGGTGTGCTTTGTTGTGTAGGTGTTTTCAAGCTTTTTGCCTTGCACGAGCCTTAGAACCACATTGCATGTTTCCTATTGTCGAAACCCTCAAGCGTAATGAGCATTTCCCACGTAGACTACCTCATTTTCCCCACTGCCTGAAGTTTTTCTGAATAGCTAATTCAGGAGCCCCGAAAATGCTAACAACATTGATTTCGATAGACCGCCAGCCTATGAAACAACAATGAAGCCGCGTGAGCTGCAGCAGCATAGTGGGAAATTTCAAGTTTCCGCAAAAAATCTGCAATGCGTTGATGGGGCACGCAAGACCGTATTCTCAAGTAAAACGTAAAAATCACCCTATAAGGAACACGGTTTCTACGCAACGATCACCCACAGGCGAAACACTAAAAGCAATATGCACACCAGCTATCTCCAGCCCCATGCAGCTACCACAAGATTACCGAAGCAGTATTCACGCATGATGACCAACACTTTGTGACACTGCCGGCAGTCCATGGCAGGCCACGCATTCCGTCTTTTGTGTTAAGTTCGTAAACAACCGGATAGGTCGTTCTATGCCAACCATTTCACACAACGTACTTAAGTATTTCATTGGCAATGTACTGCCTACCGACGGAAAAGCCGTATCGTGATCTATGGACGTAAACAAACGGCGTGTCATTCAGTTCGGCTGGCTCAGCCATGAAATGACGTCATTTTTTTTTTTTTTCAGACATATCTGAACCCGGCCTTATTTCTAAATAAAAATCATGGCCCTCATCAGATGTGACTGCCCTTAAAATATTTTGGACAAACATTTCTTCGTAGCACACACGTTCAACGTTAAAAAAAAAAGGCTTCAATCTCCACATTGTTCAAACAACATAAAACAAACACTCCATGAAGACTTCTAGAAAAAATATATGGCTTTGTTCGAAGCTATGAGATTACGCTAATGTTAATGTAATTTTGTACATTTTGTCTATTTCTTAAAAACTGGAGTCCATGAAAATGAAAATAAACATTCGAATTCTTGGCCTTAATGCACTGAAGCTGCACCTGTGACTTAAGGTGTACTGTAGTGGCATGCTCCGGATTATTTTAAGCAACCTGGTAATTGGTGAAAATTACCACATTCACATATTTTACATTTTTCCAGTAACAAATCAAAATTTCCCATTTTTGGTTCTTTTACACACTAATGTGATGAGTTGTACCGTATTAGAGGACTACGGGTTAATTTAAACCGCCTGGTAATTTTTCCTGGGCTAAAATATCGACAAATGGACGTTTTTGTTCTTTGCAGTTAGCAGAAAAATATCCAGGCCTGGGATAGAACCTGTACTGAGCTGCACAACACCTTAGCCGCTGAGCTACACCGACAGGTCCGGTGTGTGTTACTGCGACAGTCTTTGTTGCCAGCCCTGGGTTGCCACTTCATTTTTTGTTTAGCGATGTTCACAAAAATGCACAATGTGTTAAAACATGGTAGTTGCCTTGCAACCCAACACAAACTCCACCCGGATTATGATCCAACAGAACTATGAGACATAGCCACTGAATGAAAGCAGCGCTCTAAGTTTCGATATTTATATTCCATTCAGGTGGATGTTCACTTTCAACAGGAAAATCCTTTTGGAATAGGAGCCCATGCTTCCTTACAGGCATTATTCTTAAGCATTTCTTGATTTCGAGAGAAAGATAAGACGAAGACGTATTGGAAGCAAGATGACCTTAGCAGATGCGTACCTTATGGGCGAGAATTTTAGTTTCTCCTGTTCCATAGTAAGTGTGAACTGTTTTGTCAGCGTGCGTCATGATTGCGAAACATGCTTGCAATGAAAAGTTTTACCAAGTGGAAATCCTCGCAGTCTTCATGAAATCACTCAAGATGAGGTATGATGGAAAAAGGCCTTCAGCTTACCGATCTTGAGGGAAATGAGTACGAATTGTGTTAAAGCACTCGAACATGGCGTAACATGATCCAGAACTCGCTTCGTAATGCCTTTAAGTTTTCCCTCTACCTTATTATCGTTTCACTATATCCGCAGAATGATGGCAGTGGAGTCTCAACTTGCAAAGATAAATTACTTTAGGGAGGCTCAGCAACCCTGGTGTGATGTCGATGGTCTGCCCCTTGCATTGCCCTTCGGGTGGGTTGAATTTACCGATCTGTGCTTTAATTCACGTGAAATTACCGCGTTCCTTGGTTTCACATAAATAACGTCTTACAAGACGCTTGCCTAGGCAAGACAGGGTATGCTAAACTGATCAATGTTGACATTGAGTAAAAGTGTCGAATAACTTTGTATGGTGATAAAAATTAGGTTAGAAAAAAGGTGCTCCAGAATATTTGGTTCTAGACTAACCAAATGTTCCCTTGCTACTGAGTCCTGACCATAGTTCGCGCGACTTTGACTAGAGTACAAGCTTGTTAATTCGACTTTCCCACGTATATTTTCTTTTATACTTAGTGAGTCAGTTAAACTCAGTCACCCAGGAAGGGACAGAGAAATGAATAGAAAATATCGGGAGTTATTAAGAACCTTGGAATGCTACCGAAGCCTTTCAACAATACAGTAAAAAGTAAAATGGGCATGTTTAATAAAGTGTAATATCCGCAATATCCGCCGCACATCACCGGCCGCTCTTCAATTTGCGCACAATCAAGGGAAGGGGTGGAGAGGGGATAGGTACATGCACGCGTATCCAGACTTAACGCTCGCACTGGTGACACGGCTATTGTGCTGGCGGGATATTTAAATGTGCGCATCTCATGACCCTATACGACCTCACTGCTGTTCACTGTGGACGAGCCGTTTGAGTTGGTGTGTTACATTTACAGTAAGATGCCTACGACGGGAGAGGGAAACGGACAGCCCCATGTTTGTCCGCTAGAATAAAGCCCTAGTCCTTCCAAGCTTCGGCCGGCTAATTGGCGGGGAAGTATGCTCAGTCCCAAATAATAAACAAACGTGTCTTGTTTCATGCACGCCCGAAGCTGCGCCCAGCTTCGCTGGTGTTGCGATTCAGCGCGAAGTGCTTCGCTTTTGCCCTGTGTACATGTGATACCACGGAGAAGTTTTGTGCATTGCGGGTAAGCTCTGTGTGAGGCGGTGAAGCCAGGTCATTCAGAGCTTCACCATGTGTCGAGTATTCGAAGCCTGCCCCGCGGCGTTCCGGGGTCTGTGGGTCACGGCTGTTGTGAAAGCTAAAATGTGGCTTGAATTGGTTCAACTGATACGTGTTCAAACAAGCCGTATGCAGGCTACTGCCGCCGGGTGACTCCTACTTTCTCCCCTGCCTTCGGCACAGCGTGAACCGGCTTCCGGGGAATGTATCACGGGACTTGTGAAAGGGGTCTTGTGTATCTGTACTTTTTGGTGCCGTGCGCAACACGCTGAATGCGTGCTTAGCGTTAGGAATTCTGTGTATAAATACTCGCCTTGCGCGAGCACGGAGCAGTGCCTCCTGGGTCACCGTGAAGAACGTTTTTCTGCCCTTTAGATGTGTCATGTTGTAATCACGCCAGCGTGCTGTCACCTCTATCATAGTTGTTGTCTACATGCATGCATCAAACAAGTTACATTTGGCTCTTTATTATCGGAACGGAGGGAATTCCCCTGCAAGCCGCTGACCCACCTTACCCAGACATCACGGGAGTGGGTTCTTCTACGCCTTCGCTCATGTAACAGTGGTCATTCGTATTTACAGTTTGGAAGGGCACTGAATATTTGCGCACAACAGTCATGTATCAGCGTAGAACTGACCTGTTAGCCTGAAAACCAACGACAAATTTCACGTCCATTTGCAGCTACTTTCGTACAAAATTAGAGAAAAAAGGCGCGGATTTCCGTCAATATGGCCGCAGCTTCGTAAGCTGTCGTAAAAAAGTGCCCACCCGAAAAGGAGTCGTGGATAAAAACGCATTTGTGTGGAGAACAAAAAAATGGCACGGAAATATTGAGAAATTTTAGCAATGCGCAAGCATTCTTCCCAGCCGCTCAGCTGCACACTGAGCCGTTTTGAAGTCGGCTTTACGGCTGTATATATATACTGGTTCTCTGGGAAGAGGCTTTAATACAGACAATGTAAGCAGTCATGCCTGAGTACGCAGGTTCCCTATACCCGTACAGAGCGCTAAACACCGTCTCTTTTTGAAGTCGGCTTCACTACTATACAATAAAATATTGCTAACGCACCGTGCCGCGAGTTCTTGTTTTTGTGTTTGTTGTGGTTTTTAATTTGTATTAAGAACGTGCGAATTATCTGCATT